>NC_060268.1:154594120-154706644 GCF_021613505.1 Equus quagga | reverse complement strand
TGTGTGTGTGTGTGTGTGTGTGTGTGTGTGTGTGTGTGTGTGTGTGTGTATGTATGTGTGTATGTGTAACTTACTTAACAGGTTGATTATCTCAATAGTTGCAGAGAAAGCATTTGAAAAAATTTAACATCCATACATGATAAAAACTCTCAGCAAACTAGGAAGAGTAAGGAACTTTCCTAACCTGATAAAAAGCATCTATAAAAATGCTATAGTAACGTCATTCTTAATGATGAAAGACTGAACACTATCCATCAAAGACTGAGAAGAAGGCAAGAATGTTCACTCTCACCACTACTATTGAACATCATACTTGAAGCCCTAGCCAGTACAATAAGGCAAAACAATGAAATAAAAGGCATGCGGATTGGAAAGATAGACATAAAACTGTCTCTATTTGCAGATAACACAATAATCTACATTAGTAATCCCAAAGAATCTATAAGAAAGTTCCCAGAACTAATAATGAGTTTATCAAGGCTGCAGGATACCAGGTTAATATACAAAAGCAAACCATATTTCTATATATTTACTTTCTATATATTTAATGAACACTGGAATTTGAAATTTACAAAAAATACCATTTACAATAGCACCAAAAGATATAAATCTAACAAAATGTATGCAGAATATTTATGCTGAAAACTGCAAAAACTGTGGTGAAAGAAATCAAATAAATGAAGAGAGCTATATAACATGTTCATGGATTAGAAGACTCAATATTGTTAAGACTTCAGTTCTCCCTAATGTGTGATCTACAGATTCAACTCAATCCCAACCAAAATTACAGAAAACTTTTTTTTTCCCACAAAGGAACTGGAATTGGCAGAACAATTCTGAAAAAGAACAAAGTTGTAAGACTCACATTACCTGATTTCAAGACTTACTATAAAGCTTCAGTAATCAAGGCAGGATGGTGTTGGTAAAGGATAAACATATAGATCGATGGAACAGAATAGAGAGCTTAGAAATAGATGCACACAAATATTGTCAACTGATTTTTGACAGAAGTGCAAAGAAAATTCAATGGAGAAGGGAAGTCTTTTCAACAAATGGCACTGGAACAATTGGAAATTTCTATGTGAAAAAATGAACCTTGATCCATACCTCACACTTTATACAACATTAACTCAAAATTGATCGTTTACCTAAATATAAAAAGAAGATTGTAATACTTCTAGAAGAAAATGTAGGAGAAATTTGTGTGGCCTTGGAATTGGCAAAATGTTTTTAGATACAATATCAAAATTATGATCCATTGAAGAAAAAAATTGATAAATTGGACTTAATCAGGATTTAAAACTTCTGCTTGTGAAAGATGCCGTGAAGAAAATGAAGAAGTGAAGCCACAGACTGGGAACAAATATTTTCAAAATAAAAAACCTGATAAAAGATTTGTATCCAGAACTTATAAAGAACTCTTAAAATTAAAAACAATAGAAAATAAATAACTGAATAAGAAATTGACAAAAGATATTAACAGACACTTTACCAGAAAAGATATTTGGATGGAAAATAAGTATATGAAAATATGTTCAACATCATTGTCGTTAGGGAATGAGATTAAAACTGCAATGAGATACCACTACAAATCTATTAGATTATCTAACAAACAAAACTGACCATACCAAGTGCTGTTAAGGATGTGGAGCAAACAGAACTCTCATACATTGCTGGTGAGAATGCAAATTAGTACAGCCACTCTAGGAAAGAGTTTGGCACTTTCCTATGAAGCTAAATGTACATTTATCATATGACTCTGTAGTCTCGTTCCTTGGAATTTACCCAAGTCAGTTGACAACTTATGTTCACAGAAAATCCTGTATGTGAATGTTTATAGAAGCTTTATTCATTGCCAAAAACTGGAAACAACACAGATTTCCTTCAGTGGGTGAGTGGGTAAACAAACTATGGTACATCCATTCAATGAAACACTATTCAGCAATAAAGAGGAATGAACTATTGATTCACAACAATGTGGATGAATCCTAAATGCATTTTGCTAAGTGAATGAAGCCATGTCCCAAAGGCCACATATTGTATCATTCCATTGATATGACTTTCTGAAAAAGACAAAGCTATAGGGGAAAATCCCCAAACCAAAAAATAACAGGTCAGTGTTTGCCCTGGGGTGAGAATGGAGGGAGGGATGGATAATGAAGAAGTAGTATGAGGGAGTTTCTTGAGTGATCAAGATGTTTTGAGTAGTAATATGCTAGTGGATACTTGATTCTATGCAATTGTAAAAACTCATAGAGTGAATACCACAAAGAGTGAATTTTACTGTCTTCAAATTTAAAAAAATCAACTGGATTGTTGGGGAAACCAAAAATGGAATGTAAATTTTACAAATGAATCTTAACTGTATTCCAGTGAATGACACAACCACACTGAAGGCTTGGAGAAGAAAGGAGCTGACCTAAGCAGCTTTATTTTGACTGGATATTGTAAGGCTAATGAAAAAAGAACTGAACAAAAATGCTATACTGTAGTTGGTAAATTTCTTTCTCAGAGGATTAACAATTCTGAAACTGCATGTATACTACTGCTGAACAAGCAGGTAAATATATTGTTGTTGATGACAAGCAGGTTTCTCACTGTCAGAGAAAGAAATTACAAATAAGCAAATGGGAATGCTAGAATGAACCCTTTGGTATTAGATTGGAGTTGGATTCATCAATATGAACTAATATGTGAAAAGACACACAGATAGGTACAGAAATAAATATACAAGTACAGGGTGTATATGTATCAGTTACTATATACATACACATTTCCTAGCTCTGCCTACTAAGAGGGCCTAGAAATTGTCAACTTAAAAGGCAAATTTGTCTGTTATTTTACCCCAGAATGAGTTTATTTGGGAATAGCCAAAAGACTTGCAATTCAGGATGTGCGTGTTATGGCAAATCATAGGCAAATCCAGAAAACAGAGGAGAGCAGCTTGCTTTTATAGAGAAAAAGGGCAAGTAGGGAGGGGCTATTCTAAGTGAAGGTCCGTTAGGGGATAGTAACAGTTCAGGACGGCAGAGGGTTCTTGTTGGCTGGGCTGTTGCCCGGTGGGTAGAGAAGGCTTCCTTCAGTAGTAAAGTAGTTTTACTTCCTGTGGACGATGCAAGAGTATGTCTCTTCCTATTTGGAGTAATTGATTATGTATGCTAGGGCATGAGAACACCTCTTACAGGCCTTCCTGACTCCAGTTTAGTTGATGTTTCTCTTACTCGTTTCACAAAGTGGTCACATGCCTGTAGCAGTGAGCACATGTTGTGCCCAGATCTTGATTTTTAAATACCATTCTCCAACAAAAGGAACCAGGGCTCCCTGGAGAAGTGTATGATTCCAGGACTGGGGCAGGAAAAATGCAAGATAATCTTGGAACATTTGTGATATTAGGAAGTAAGGAAATGCTTTAAAAAAAAATGATGGGAGTATGTCAATAAGACAAAGAAGCTGACCTGGAAAAGCTCTCAATGGCCAAAGCTGGAACAACTTATGCAATAAAATAAATAAATATGATGACTTAAAGAATGAAATAAATGTTTACAAGTCCATGCTGATATAAACAATGGTTGAATAAATAAATGGACAAAGGGCGTCTCTTCCTTAAAGAAGAATTCCAATTAGTAAATGTAGAAGGAATGAGAAAACAGAAAATTACCATTAGAATATCAGAATAATTATTACTATAGGCAAGATCCACTGATGAATGCTAAAATTAATGGGTAGAAGTTTACAGAAAAATGCAGTATTACATAGCCTCAAAGTGGCTCCTGCAAAATATTCATTAATTACAAAGGCAAAATACTAACTTCACAGTGGAGAAATGTGTCAGAAACAACCTTAACCAAGGGATCAAGGTTAACATCATCATTAATAAGACCTGAGAATACCTTTGTGGTGTCCCTCTCCCAAATCGGTAACTTATTCCAACTATGAAAAAACTTCAGCCAACACAAATTTAGGGACAGTCTACTTGAACCTGATTAGTATCTGACCAGCACTGTTCAAACGTGTCAAAGTCATGAAAGACAAGGAAAAACTGAGGGACTGTCACAGTTTAGAGGAGATTAAGGAGACATGGAAACTAATGCAGTGTGGAATTCTGGATCAGGTTCTGGACTACAAACAGGGTACTAATAGAGAAACTTGTGAAATCTAATAAAGTCTGAGGATTAGTTAATAGTATTTGTACCAATGTTGATTTCTTAGTTTTTATAATTGTCCCTTGGCTGTAGAGAATGTATACTAATAATATATGTGTTTAATGTTTATAATAAAAGCATATGTGCACATACATACATACATAGAGCTATATATTACTTGTAGGATTTAGAATGGTGGTTATCTTTCTGAGGGTGGAGAGGGGACAGAGAATGTCATTGTAGAGAGGTAAGCAGAGGGCTTCAAGTATTTCTGAACTATTTTATTTCTTTAAACAAATCTAGAGCAAATATGTCAAAATGTTATGAAAGGGTAGAGCTGAGTGAGGGTACATGAGTGTGGGTGGATATTCTTTGCACATTTCTCTGTTTGAAACATTTTAAATGAAGCCAATATAAAAAGGAAGGATTTTTTTCTAAAAGTGATATGCTGAATGCCTAGGATAGCCATGAGTCTGGATTTGTAGATGCTGGCCTGCACAATTTTACTTATCCAGATATAAGTTACATAGTATTAATTGGAATTGAAAGAAGGAGGCAACTCTAAGGGACATTTTGAAGCCAAAGTTGATAAACTTGGTGACTTGAAGGGAAAGGGAGAGAAAAAGAGGAATAAAAGAGACAGGCATCAGAGATTAAGGCAATGTGTGGTTGACTAAATCAGCGAAATAAAGGACAATCCAGTTGAAGGGAGGAGAGATTAGGTGATGAGTACTTTGGCTTGGGGCTATAGGCTCTTAGGACAGATGCGCTTCTAGGTCTGTGAACCTCTTTCAAGGGTCTGTGGAGTGGTCCAGATCCTTCTTTTCTTGTGGCTGTTGGAGCACCTGCATTGAAGCCAGGAGGGAAGGGAGTGGCTCTAGTCTCATCCTTGGTCAGTTTGAGGACAGGCAAAGCATTCTCTCAGACCTGTACCTCATTCTTCTGGAGCTGATACTGCAATCGCAGTATACAAAATTATATCAAAGTTGTCATATCTAATCTCATATAATCTACAGAGAAAACCAAACATAGACTATGTAACAATGGCATTGCAGTCTCAAAATTTTAAGGGGATTCATTCATATTTTGTTTTAATTTTTGAGAAGCTCTGTATTTCTGGTTATTTTTATATATTTTTATTACTTTAAAGAATTTCTGATTGTGGTAAAATGCACATAACAAAACTTATCATCTTAACCATATTTAAGTGTATGATTAAATGGTATTAAGTACATTCACATTGTTGTGCAACAATTACCATCATCCATTTTCAGAACTCTTTTATCTTGCAAAACTGTACCTCTGTACCCATTAAAAAATAACTTGCCATTTTCTTTTCTTCCCTGCCCCATGGCAACCACAATTCTACTTTCTATCTCTATAAATTTGACCACCTTAGGTACCTCACACAAATGGAATCATGTAGTATTTGTCTTTTTTGTGACTGGATTATTTCACTTAGTGTAATGTCCTCAAGGTTCATCCATGTTGTAGCATGTGTCAGAGTTTCCTTCCTTTTAAGGTTGAATGATATTCCATTGTATGTATATACCACATTTTGTTTGTTTATCCATTGAGGGACACGTTGGTTGCTTTTACCTTTTGGTTGTTGTGAATAATGCTTCTGTGAACATTGTATTATTTTTGTTACTTTTTAACAATTTTTTGAGCTATAATTTCCATGCCATAAAATTCACCCATTATAAGTATATAATTTCTGTGAATATAGAGTTGTACAACCAACATCACAATCCAATTTTAGAACATTCTCGTGCCTGTTTGCCATCAATCCTTGCTCCCATACCAGCCTCAGGAAACCACTGACAGCTTTCTGTCTCTATCAGTTTAATTGCCTTTTCTAGAAATTTTAATAAATGGAGTCATACAATGAACAGTCTTTTCATGTCCGGCTTTTATGTTGTTGAGGTTATCCAGGTCTAGCATTTATTGGTAGTTTGTTTCCTTTTTTTTGCTGAGTAGTAGTCTGTTGTATGGATTGACCACATTTTGTTTATCCATTTACCAGTTTATGAACATTTGGGTTGTTTCCAGTTTTGGCTGTTATGCACAATACCACTCTGAGTATTCAAGTACAAGTCTTCGTGTGAACATATGCTTTCATTTCTCTTAGGTAGATTCCTAGGAGTGGATTTGTTGGGTCATACAGTAAGTTTCTGTTTATCTTTTTAAGAAACTGCTAAAGTGTTTTCCCAAGTAGCTGTACCATTTTACATTTTCACTAGCAACGTATGAGGCTCCTGTTTCTCTACATCCTTGCTAATACTTGGTATTGTCAATCTTTTGGATTGTAGCCATTCTAGTGGGCATAGCACCTCATTGTGGTTTTAGTTTGCATTTGACTAATGACTAATGATGTGCATCTTTTCATGTATGTGTAAGCTTTCGTATATCTTCCTTTGTGAAATGTCTATTCAGATATTTTGCCCATTTTTTAATTGGGTTGTTTTTTTATTAAGTTGTAAAAGTTTTCTTTTATTATATATATGATTTTCAAATATTTTCTCTCAGTCTATGGCTTGTCTTTTCATTTTCTTGTTTTCTTTTGAGGAAGATTAGCCCTGAGCTAACTGCTACCAATCCTCCTCTTTTTGCTGAGGAAGACTGGCCCTGAGCTAACATTTGTGCCCATCTTCCTCTACTTTATATGTGGGACGCCTACCACAGCATGGCTTGTCAAGTAGTGCCATGTCCGTACCCAGGATCCGAACCGGCGAACCCCAGGCCACCGAAGTGGAATGTGCACACTTAACTGCTGCGCCACCAGGCTGGCCCCGGGAACAGTTTCTTAGTCTTTCCTTGACTTTCATGGCCTTGACAATTTTGAAGATTACAGGACAGTTATTTTGTAGAAGTTCTCTTAATGTGGGTTTGTCAGACATTTCTTTGTGGTTAAATTAGGCTCTGTACCATAAATTTTGATATCTTGTATTTCCATTTCATTCAGTTCAAACCATTTTCTAATTTCCTAATTTCCCTTGTAATTTCTTTGACCCATAGGTTATTTAGAAGTGTGTTGTTTAGTTTCTTAATATTTGGGGATTTTCTAGAGATCTTTCTGTTATGGATTCTTAATTTAATTCTAGTTGTCAGAGAACATACTTTGACTTAAATTTTTTTTTAAGTTTATGAGATTTATTTTATGGCCTAGCATAGGACTGTTCTGGTTGTGTTTCATGTGTGCTTGGAAAGTATGTGTATTCTGCTTATGTTCGGTGTTTTCTATAAATGTCAGTAGGTCGAGTTGGTAGATAGTATTTTTCACATCTTCAATACTTTCACGGACTTTCTGTCTAGTTCCATCAAATATTGAGTGAGGTATTGAAATCTCCAACTTTAATTGTTGAATTCCACTTTCAGTTTAGTCAGATTTTGCTTCATGTATTTTTGAACTCACTTGTTAGGTGCATATACATTTATAGTTGTTATATCTTCCTGATTTATTCACCTTTTCATTACCGTGAATTGTCCCTGTTTGTCTCTAGTAATATTTCTTGTCTTAAAAAAGATTTTGTCTATGATGAATATAGTCATGTCTGCTCTCTTATGGTTATTGTTTTCATGATATATCTTTTTCCATTCTCTTATTTTCTACCTATTTGTGTCTTTAAATCTAAAATGTGTCTCTTTTCAACAACATATGTTTGGATCTTGCTTTTTTAAACTCAATCTGACTATCTGTATCTTTGATTAGAGCTTTTAGTCCATTTGAATTTAATGCAGTTATTGATATGGTTGAATTTATCTGCCATTTTGATGTTTTCCATATTTCTTATAGTTATTGCCATCTTTCTGTTAAACAAATTTTTTAGATTCTTTTTTAGATTACTTATTTAATTTCCCTTCTGATTTTTATGTTATATTATTTTCAGTTATTTTCTTAGTGGTTGCTCCAGGGATTACACTATGCTTCTTAACTTATGACAGTCAAATTTAGGTTAAGACTAACTTCATTTTGATAAATTATAGCAACTGTACTCCAATACAGCTCATTTGCATATTCCCTCTAGTGTGCTAATTTTGGTCTAAGTATTTATGTTATAACTATAGCATATTTTCCTTTTTATATAATCTTATGTATTTAAAAAAGTATAAAACATCTTTTATATTTACATACATATTTATCATTTCTGATATGTTTCATTTCTTTCTGTGTATTTGAATTACTATCTTGGATCTTTTTCTTTCAGCCTGAAGGACTTCCTTTTGTATTTCTTATATTGCAGATATGCTAGCAGCAAATTTAGTCTTTTTTAATATAGAAATTTCTTTATTTTGCCTTCATTTTTGAATGATAGCTTTGCTGTATATAGAATTCTTGGTTATCTGAATTTTTTTTTTTGGTGCTGAACATGTCATTGCATTGCTTTCTGGCCTTCATTGTTCTGGATTAGAAGTCAACCATTAATTATATTGCTGGTACCCTTTACCAGATGAGTATTTTTCCTCTTGCTTTTAAGATAATCTTTTTATCTTGATCTTTCAACAGTTTTACTATGTGTTTAGGTGTAGATCTCTTTGTAATGATCCTACTTGGAATTTGTTGCTCTTCTTGGATCCATGGATTAATGATTTTATGATTAAATCAAATTTGGCATGTTTTTGACCATAATTTTTTCAAATAATTTTCTGCCTTTTCTCTCTTTCTCTTCTCCTTCTGAGATTCCCATTACCCATCTGTTGTATTGTTTCATTTTATTCCATAAATCTCTGAGGCTGTGCTCATTTTTCCTTGATCTTTCTTTTCTCTGTTTTTCAAGTTAGGTCATTTCTGTACATCTGTCTTCATATTCTTTAATTTTTTCTCCTCCCCTTTCTGATCTGCTGTTAAGCCTTTCTAGTGCATTTTTCATTTCAGTTACTGTAGTTTTCAACTCAAAAATATCCGTTTGGTTGTTTTTTTAAAGAAAAGTTTCTGTTTATTTCAGTCTCCTATTTATTGAGTCATTGTCAAGTTTTTCTTTAATTATTTAAACATGATTTATTTTATTATTATTTTTTTTGGTGAGGGAGATTGTCCCTGAACTAACATCTGTGCCAATCTTCCTTTATTTTGTATGTGGGACACCACCACAGCATGGCTTAGTGAGCAGTGTGTAGGTCCATGTCCAGGATCTGAACTGGCAAGCCCTGGGCCACCAAAGCAGAGTGTGCAAACTTAACCACTACATCACCAGGCCTACTCCCTTTTAAGTTTTTAAAACATATTTATAATCTCTGCTTTGAAGTCTTTGGCTTCTGGGATCACGTATATTTAGTTCTGTTGACTACTTTTTTTCTTGATATGGGTCACACTTTCCTGTTTTTTGCATGACTTGTAATTTTTTGTTGGAAACTGGACATTTTAGTTATATTGTAGCCAATCTGTAATCTTATTTTTTCCCCGTGAGAATTGTTGTTGTTTTTACTTTTTAAAAAATAAATTACTTGGACTTAATTTTTCTATCTTGTGCTGTCACTGATATTTCTTCTCAGTTTTTAAAATTATTTAAGAAACTTTTTTAGCTTGGCTTCCTAAAGTTTACCTCTGAGTCTTCACAGCTTAGTGATCAGCCAATGATTGTTCAGAATGCGTATTTCAAATTCTTTGACTCATTAAGGCTTCTACACTCTGCTGGTAGATTTCTGTGAGGATTGGTAGGAATATTTAGTTTTGCGGCAGTTTTTAAGTCTGCCTTGCCTTTTACTTTCCTCACAGCCTCTTGGGTGTCCCCTGTGTTTGTGTACAGTCTCCCGGTTAGCCAGTTTTGTGTGAAGAACTTTTCCTATATTGAGTTTGCCCTGCATGTGCACATAGCCTCCTAGTCAGCCAAGGATATGTGGAAAACTTACATAGCTCATTTTTATGTCTTTGAAAATTCTAGGACTCCCTATTAAAATTTTTGGCTGGTCTGCCAGTCTGCTGCTTGCCCCAACCAGAACTGCAACCTTAGGCTACCGGAACTGTGGGTTACTAATGGTTGAAGCATGGAGAAAGACATGTAGCAGAAAGAAGAAAGAACAAAAATACAAACACTGCCATGCTCATGTGTCCAGAAATAATGATGGGCAATGACTTGACATCAGGGTATCAACTTTGGTACGAGATGTTCTCTCGCTTGGTACCTCCCTCAGGGTATGTGTTGGGTCTTTTGGCATCCTTGAACTATATATCAGGGTAAAGATCATAGGGGAGGTGAGGAGTTGACATACGGATAGCTTGGTATTTGGAACCACTTTGATCATTTAACAACCAAGAATATCAGCAAGGAGGGGAGTGCTAGTAGGGAAAGAGTAGAGATTTAGAGATCATCCACACCATCAACTTCTCAGTTTGGTAGACCAGGAAAAAACTGAAGCACAAGGATGTTAAGTTTTTAGTCTATGGTTTCGTGGTTATTTGGTAAATTAGTTGAAATTCATATCTAAGTCTTCTGGCTTTGAGTCTTTATTCTTTCTCTTATGGCTGGCAAAGAACACAAGAAAAGTATATGTTTTTGTAGAGCCATAAAATTCTTGAGTTAAAAATGACCTAAAGGAATAATAATATCCTTTAATAATAACTTTCTGATATTATTATAATTATTATTAGCAACCACTGAAACAACCAGCACTTGTTAAATGCCTAATATGTCCCTATCACTGTGTAAGCTCATCACAAATATGCTATTAAGTTTTCTCATTTTTAAAAATTAGGGAAGGCATTAAGAGCTTTAGTGATTTGTCCAAGAGATGTCATATAGTAAGTAGTAGAGTGGGGATCTGAACTTGTATCTGTTTGGATTCAAAACCTGTGCCTTTAACTATCTGTTATATTATAGGTGATACAGCCTAACCCTATACCTGGCAGGTTTTAAAGCCTATACTGGAATCATTTATTGTGTATGTGTCACCCAGTCTGTGCTGGAATACCTCCAGGACTGGAAAATTCACTCCATCCTCAAGTAGCTCTTTTCCTTATTTGATAGCTTCTGGTAGTTTTCTCATGTTGAACTAAATGGTATGTCTTTTGGTTATTCCCATAATGTTTGGCTTTCTGGATTTACACAGAATAAGTCAGTTATCTCTTCTGTATGAAAGCAAGTCTTCTTTAGTTTTTTCTTTGCTAGGTTCAACACTTTCAATATTGTCAACTATTTAAAAAAATAAAAATTATTTCCTATCTTTATACTTTTCCTTGGATGCACTCTAGACAGTTAGTATCCTGCTGAGACTGTTGCAGCTGGAAATAAATGTAATACCACAGGTTGGATACTAATAACAAAAATAATAATAGCTACCCTTTATGGAGCTCTTATTATGTGGCATGCATAGTGCTAGTCCTTTACATATCTTTTTTTTTTGAGGAAGATTAGCCCTGAGGTAACATCTGCTGCCAATCCTCCTCCTTTTGCTGAGGAACACTGGCCGTGAGCTAACATCCGTGCCCATCTTCCTCTACTTTATATGTAAGATGCCTGCCACAGTGTGGCCTGACAAGCAGTCATACTTTTTGCACCCGGGATCTGAACTGGCGAACCCTGGGCCGCCAAAGTGGAACATGTGAACTTAACCGCTGCGCCACTGGGCTGGCCCCTACATATCTTCATGATAACAAGAGATGAAGAAATTGAGGCTTAGAGAGGCTATGTGAACTTGAGCACGTCACTTAAGGTTTGTGGACCTCGTATATACAATAGAGATAATAATTTTATTTTCTCAAAGATTGGCACCTAAGTTAACAACTGTTGCCAATCTTATTTTTTTTTTCTTCTGCTTTTTCTCACCAAATCCCCCCAGGACATAGTTATATATTTTAGTTGTGGGTGCTTCTAGTTGTGGCATGTGGAACGCCACCTCACCATGGCCTCACCAGCGGTGCTGTGTTCATGCCGAGGATCCGAAGCAGCAAAATCCTGGACCACCGAAGCAGAGCGTGTGAACTTAACCACTCGGTCACGGGGCTGGCCCCCAATATTTTTTTTTTTTATCATTTGGCATTAGAAAAACAGATTAGGATTTCAAAAATAGGTAACTATTAATGGCTTTTGCAAATGATGCATTTGTCTCACATAAGAAATCAAGAGATGGGCAGTCTAGCACAAGTGTGGTAGCTGTGGTAGCTCAGTAAAGACATTGGGGACTAAGGCTCTTTCCATCTTTCTCTTCACTATCCTTAGAGTGTAGTAATACTTTGCCCTCTTGCTTCTTGACTCATTGTCACAAAATGGCTACTATACCTCCAGGCCTCATATTTATGTTTCAGGCATGAAGAATAGGAAGGACTAAAAGACTGAAGGAAACAACTTTCTCTTAGTGAGGCTTTGTCTTTTAATTTGACAGGGGAAATCCCCCTAGGGGATGGCCTGTAGCTCATTGGCCAGATACATGTTACATGGCTACCCCTTGCTTCAAGGAATGCTGGGAAATTGAATATTTTAGCTTGTCAGTCAGTAGAGGAAGGCAAAGGAGAAGGGATTGTGTTTAGGGTTTGGGTCAGCTAGTCAACAATGTCTGCTGTATGCTTTGAGAGGATTGTTGGAAAAATTCAATGATACAGTGTAATTTAAAAGTTTTTTATAGAGTGTAATTTAAATAAATGTAAACTATTTATTATTCCTCTTGCCTTCTAGTGGATGGTCTTAAAAACTAGAGTGTATCCTTGAATTAATTTATTCTAATTTTGTATTGAAGCATCAGAAAATTTATGAGATTAGTTAGCCACTTCTGTTAAATGAGTTCACTTTATTGCCCACATTCTAGAAATTGGTATAAATATGTTTAGGCATAAATACTGCGTTATTTCCAAGCAGCTCCCCTGTTTTCATTAAGAATAAGTGAGGGCCATTTCCATATCTGGCTGCTCTTTGTGTACTATACATCCTAACCCTCATTGTTACGGGTTTGTATGTATATCTGGGCTTTTCTTTTAGGGCTCCATTGATGGATTTGAAAGTTATCTGTCTAGAATGTTACACTCTTCATGTCACATACCCTATTTTCTCCTAGGTGTCATTGAGCATTGCTTAAAGAGTCAAATCTTTCCTATTGGTACCATCAACAGGGGCATTAGTTTTTCCCTTCCAAAGCCATTGGTGTCAACAGTAGCAGAGCAGTCATATTTTAGTATTTTCTCCTAAAATTTTTCAGTTTGCTATGTAAAACTTGGAAGTTTCTAGAATTGTTATCCTAATTGCTGCTGATAGTATCCTGTTTTTATATATAATCAGCTGAATTGTGTTTTAATTTGTAAAAATAAAGAAATAATTTCAGGACATGAAAGCTCCTTGCTAAGTGGGGAGCATTCTAGATGAACGTGTTTTTTTTTTTGAGGAAGATTGTTTTCTGGAGAATACATTTCGCTGAGTGAAAATTATACTACAATATAAAAAGCAGTCTATCACTCAAATAATTAGGAAAGAGGCAGATCTGCAAAGTGACTCTAACTCTACTCTTGGTGTCTTCAGTGATCCACAAAATACTTCTAGATTGAAGGAGAGATTACTGAATCAGAATGTATCCAGAGGTACATGAAAAATACCAGGAGAAATTCTAAGCAGCTAACCTACAGAATGGCAGCCCCAATTTGAGCTGAATGGGCTGGCTGGGTGGTAACTTTGAAAATAGGCCAAGTGTCCTGAATACACATGCTGGAGCTATAACCTGGTCCTATAGCCTGAAGTAGAGGAAATGACTTTCAGAGTCACTGGTATTCAGACAAAGGTGTATTATTTTTCCCCATGGAGAATGGTAAAAGATGTTAAGAAAAGGCCCTAGGAAGTAAATGAGTCCTGGAAGTGAGCTAAGAAGGGGAATAGAGGAATGAGAATCTTAAATGAGGTCAGAGAAAGCTAAGGAACAGAAATCTCCAAAGAATTTGGAAATGATCAGAGGAACTTGCAAGATGTATCATGGAGTTGGAGACCCTTCAGGTTTATTACTTCTGAATCTCTTCATTCCGATGAAAATGTTGGTAGTTTATAAATTCTGTCATTTTGGGTGAAACAAGACTTTGATGTGTGTATGGTTTTTTGTTTTGTTTTTGTTTTTGCTGCCTGCCTTCTTTTTTTCTTTCTGTAGACATTGTTCGAAGTGATGTTGCCTTGGATAAACAGAAAGGCTGCAAGATTGCCCAGCACCCTGATGTTATGCTGGAGCTCCAACGGGAGAAGGCAGCTCAGATGCATCTGGTTCTTCTAAAGGAGCAATTCTCCAATACTTATAGTAATCTCATATTAACAGGTAAGGCTATTGGAATTGGCTGAAATCGTGGAGCACCATAGATTGATGGCCTTCATCAGTTAGCATCTTGATGCTTGGAAGACACGAGAGTAGGATCCAGATGAGGCTGCATCTGTCTGTCTCCACCCATTATATCTCTTTTTTAATTGTGGTGGCTCTTGTCTTCCTGTAAAATATTTCTCGTAGTTTGCAGATGTATTTTGGCTTGAGGTTATGGGTGATTCAGCATGTGTGTTCTCAGAAGATGGAACCTATGAAAACTGAAGGAAGCCTTATAAAAATATGACTTTTTAGATATGTTCCAGTAGATTTGAAAGAATTACTAAATTTGGTGTCTAAGAAGCAGCTATTTTTTCTTTCTGCGTATGTCCTTTCTGTGAACCCAGTGAATATAAAGATGAAATGTAAAAGAGATAATGATCCACAGGCAGAGCTGAGAATGTTCTATTCCTGGTGGAGTTTGAAAATATCTGGGGAATTTTATTTTCTTTTTAAGAGCAAAGAGGCTATGCAACTGAGTCATACTCCCTTACATCCTTGGTTCTAGGAGGGAAGTGAATGTGTGTCAGAGCTCCAAGGAGAAACAACTTTTTGCAGGGCTGCCTGCAAACTTTGCTGGTAAAAAGCATGTGAGTTGCATGCCTTTGTCAAGCTTTGGAAAAGATTCTAATAGACTCTAATGTGAGAATCATGAAGGACTTGAGATGAACTAGGAGGAGCAGTGCAAGTTACCTCCGTTTTCTTGAGGGCATGCAAAGCAGACCTGCATTATGTTGATCCAAATAAACTTTAACAAATCAAAAGTGTTTGTTTACCCTTGTTTATGATTATTTAAAAAATAAAAAGATTGACTATCTGACAGGCTATGAACATCTCACACACAGTTTGGTAAACTCCAAGTGAGGAAAATTTTAACTTTTTTACGGGCCTCCTGGTATCTCAGCAGGAATTGCTGAGTGGCAACTAGATTGTTTTGCTTTTGAAAAAGCATAAGACTCCTCCAACTTTTCATCTTGTACCTGGTAGAAAACCCAACAGAATGAGATGAAAGCCAGATTTAAATGTGGCTTTGGTGAGCAGAGAAGAGGATTATGAATTTCATAAGTATAGGCCCTATTTTTTGCTCTTTGATATGTAATTAGGAGGCAAAACTTAAAAGTAATTTTTGGCCAATTATGTATGCATGTATTTCCCTAAACTGGTTAGTGAAACTATGTTTAAGTTTAGATATTTGGGAAGAACATAGATTTTTCTCCAAATTTCTTCAGTCTACCTCAAATGTACATGTATTTAGCATTTTTCAATTCAGTTATTGGAAATGAAATATTTTTATTTCATCCTTATTCTAATATTTTTAGGCACATATTAAAGAGGTCAGACCCCATATTCTTTAATGTGGCATAGAAAGGGCTTAGGGTAATTCTAACCCTAAACTGTGGATCCAGAGTGTGGCTTGGAGGCATATTATCTTTGAAAACACAAGTGTTCTGTTGAGTTCAATGGAATCTTTTCTAATTCTCAGTAACATAATCCCTTTGGATGTTTATCCGCAGTTCAAACTGTTGGAATCAACATTGTCAACTTTTACCCTGACAACTTGCTTACTTTCCACTAAACAAACTTACTCGAGAGAAGAGCCTCTTTCCTGCTCTCACTTCTCCCAAGCTGCTTCAAAGAGTCCTCAGGCATTTTCCACATTTTTCACCCAAATGCCTGTGCAGAGGTGGTACCTTGCCGCAGACAGAGCATTTGGTGTGCCTGGGTGTGTTTATATGAAAGTTCAAAAGGTTTTGTTTCCAGGTGTTGGGAAGAGATGGAGTCATTTCAATTTAGCACCAATGGTAAAACTATTTTAATGTCCTTTAACTAAGTCTTTGATTTTACACAGTGTGGTTTTCTAATTGTTATGAAGTTTAATCCTTGATTTCTTGTATAAATTTTGAGAACATGGTCTCCAGACAGCTAAACATAATATTTAAACATAACTAAACTAACTTTTGTAAATATTTCCCTTTTCGGTGATGAATGTATATTGGTAAGGAGGGTGAGGTTGAAGGGGCAGAGACCTCTCAAATGAAGTGACTTTCTTTACCAACATTTTTAGAACACCTACTCTAGGATTTCTGTTTGGTGATGTTCCACTTATTTTATATAACTATGGCATAATGTTTGAAATATCTGCAATGAAAGTATTTATGTGGGAACAGGATGAGGAAATTGGGCCTTCAAAATCTCAGAAAGAGATCACTTTTGCATACCTCTGCCCCCGCCTCAGCTCTTCTCCCCAGTTCATGTATATGGGTAGCAGTGTATTATATTTGTTTCCTGGCCTTGGACACCTAAGTTCACAGTATAGGAAAAAAATTTATAAAGTGACTGAAAAATCAGTATAGTAAGAAATTTGTAAAGTGATTGAAATGTTAGATGGTTAAAAGCATGTTAAAAATGATGGTTGTTGCCCTCCACCTCACAGGCAAGCCCTCATTCTTAGATGTTCCATCTTTAGCTGATGTGTCTGTCAGCCTTGAGGTAAGAGGCATGCCTTCATGTTATGTATTCCAGCTCATGATCTCTCTTAAACAGCCACCCCTCAGATGAGGGCAAATGATATTTTAGCTTTGAGTGTCTTCTGAACATTTAATAAAAGGAAACAACTCTACAGTCCTTAGTGACAGCCCAGTTAATAGAAAGTAATAATTCTTTAATGCATATGTCTTATTGAAATATTCTCGTTATATCATATTTTTAGAAAAGTGGATTGTGGTTTTGCATGGTATTAAACATGTCTTAATGTTTTCATTTGAATGATTTACATAGTATTAGAAATAATGTTAGCCTCACCTAATCTAGAGGGTTTTTGAAGTAAATTCTAACGTTATGGGAAGGTGATGGAGAAATTCCGGTAGAACATCAGTGATAGAACTATTTTACATGGTGGTGAGTCGTACACTGCGCTTTTCACACTAACTCACCAACATGTGCATGTTTGCTTGTTCTGCAGCTTCTTGAGTCTAAGTGTGCTAACGTAACTATGTATGTTACTTAAGGCATGATAAATGAGAGGGAGAGTTGGATAGGATCCTTTAAGAAAGAACAGGGATCATGTCTTCCATTTCTTTGTGCTCATGATTCTTAATGTAATAATGCTCTATAAATGTTCTGCTGTGTATACAATAAATGAATTTACTTGAAGACTACTTTTTAAGGGATAATTTTGACATCTATTAAGTAACTTTTATAGGTTCAGATTCAGTTATTTGTCTCCCCTCACCTTGCCACCTCCCTCCCTTTTTGAGGTGTAAATTGAACTTTTGTGGCAGATCCCTGTACTATAATCAAATGAAAGACAGAAAACAAAAGTTAACAGTCAGCCTTAAGGGACGATACATTTTCTAGGATTTTTTTTAGAACATAAACTCCTGGAGGGCAAGGACTATCATGTTTGTGTAGCATTCTGCATAGTATCTAGAACATAGTGAATGATCCTGAAATGAGGTCGGATTTTAAAAAACTTATTTGTGCTGCGAAGTCATCTAGTCAACCTTCTGTAACCAGGCAGCCTGAACCATTGCCATTATAAATGGATGGCGTTACTCAAGATGCTTTCCATTATGCCTTTATGAGGACCCTTGTCATGTTATTGGTTGCCACTTTTGGTTTTGTACCTCTTTTTTCAGTCATTAGATTCCAAAGCGAACTGGGATTCCTGTAGTTAGCTTCACTGTGCTACTGGGGCAAATGAATTGAGCAAAAGAGGCTCCTACTTCCCTGTTGTGGCTTGTTCCTCTAAATTCAGTTGAGCAAAAGGGCTCGGATCAGTGAAAGGAGAACTGTTTTGTCAGTCCTACAAACCATTAGTGCTTAAAGGACTATTTCAAGGTCTTTAAAATTATTTGCATTATATTCTATAGTATTGAATACAACATACTTTAACCATTTCCCTATTAATTTACATTAATTTATATACATATTGATGCATTTATTTCTGTAGAATAGATTTCTCAAAGTGCGATGTCTGGATCAAAAGGTATGTATTTTTAAATTTTATAAATTGAGGTTTAATGAGGTATAATTTACACACAGGAAAAATAAATTTTGGCAAATGTACATTCTATAGAGTCATATAACCACCACCACCACCAAGATATAGAAGATTTCTGTCACCCTAAAAAGTTCTCTTGTTTCCCTTTGTAGTCAATTTCCTATCCCTTCCTCCACTCCTTAAATGTCATATAAATGGAATAATAAAGTGGTTGTGTGTGTCTGATTTCTTTCACTTAGCATAATATTTTTGAGATTCATTCATCTCGTTGCATACATCAGCATTTAGTTCCTTTTTATTGCTGGGTAATATTTCATTTTAGGAATATCCTACAATTTGTTTATCCATTCGTCTGTTGAAGGACATTTGGTTTGTCTCTAGTTTTTGGTGATTATGAATAAAGCTACTATATATGATTGTTCTCAGATTTTTGTGTTAACATATGGTTTCATTTCTCTCAGATAGATGCCTTGGAGTGAGATTGCTTGATTTTGTGGTGTTTGTTTTAACTTTAAAAGAAACTGTTGTACTATTTTTCCAAAGTGGCTCTGCTATCTTGCATTCCACCAACAGTGTATGTGAGTTCTAGTTCCTCCACATCCTTGTCAACAATTAATATTGTCTGTCTTTTAAGTTTTAGCGAATAAGCAGTGGTATCTCGTGGTTTTAATTTGCAATTCACCTTATGACTAATGATATTGAGCATCTCTTCATATGCTTATTTGCCATCTATATATTTTTGTTGATGAAGTGTCTGTTCAAGCATTTTGTCCATTTTTGAAAAGTAATGAGTTTTCTTTTCTTACTATTGAGTTTTTAAGAGTTCTGTATATATTTTGGGCTACAAGTCCTTTATCAGACATGTGATTTGCAAATATTTTTTCCTCTGTGACTTGTCTTTTTATTTTCTCAGCAGTTTCTTTCAAAGAGGAGAAACTTAATTTTGATGAAGTCCAATTTATGAAGTTTTTCTTTTATGGTTTGCATTTAAAATTTTAATGCATCTTGCCAGATAATTTTCAGAAAAGATTGTAGCAATTCCCATTCCCACTAGCAGTGTATGAGAGCAATTATTTCCTAGCATTTTCATTAGCACTGGGTATTAGTGCTCTTTTCAGTCTAACAGGTGAGAACTATTATCTCACTGTTGCAATATGTATAGCTAGGATGAGTATGTTTTCACATATTCATTAGTGGTTTGCCTTTTCTGTTTTGTGAATTACCTGTTCATATTCTTTGACTTTTGAAACGATTGGGTGTTGATCTGTTTCTCATCAGTTTGTAAGTACTCTTTGTGAATTAGGAATGTTAATCCTTTGTTATATGGATTGCAAACCATTTTCCTCCTTGGATATCATTTATTTGTCAACTCTGTTTTTAATTTAGAGTTTTAGTCTTTTACTGTGACTGGGACTTGTGATTATATACAGTATGGTATAAGTATATAATATTGTTTTCTTCCAAGTAGCCAGCCAACTTTTTATACATTATTTTTAAAATAAAATATTCTTTTACCACTGAAATGAAACATCATATATGTTATATATTATACTCCCACACATATTTTTACCTATTTCTGAACTCTATTTTCTGCTCTTTATTTCTGTGCCAAAGCTATACTGTTTTGATATCTAATAAGGCATACTAACCACTCCTTCGTTTTGCTTTTCTGAGGTTTTCATGGCTATTTTCATATAATTACTTCTGAAATGAGCTTCTCATTTTCTCCAGTTCGGGAAAATTCATCACTGGATTATGATTGGAATTGCATTCAATTTATATCCTAATTTGGGAAGGATTTATATTTTTCTGATATTGTCTTCCACTTAAGAACATGCTATATCTCTTTACTTGTTCAATTCTTGTTTTATGTTGTTTGATAATATTTTATAATTTTTTCCTATAGCTTTCTTGTTAAATTTATTTTTTAATATTTTATACTTTTGCTGATGTTGAGGGTGAACTTCTTTCTAACTTATTTCCAGTGTAGAGAGAAGCTATTGATCAAAGACAAAGATAGATTCATCCCTTTTCTAAATTTTTACCAATTATTTTTCTTTTAATTTCTAAAAACTTTCCAAACAATATTGAAAAATAGTGGTGCTTTTCACATGATTTTAGTGAAAATGACTTTACTGTTTTACGTGCATAAACATCTGAATATTTATCTACTAAAACCAATAGCTTTAAAATCAAAAAATATTTTTTGACTTTATTATTTGTGATTATAATAGAGATAAAAATATTTTGATTAATGTTCTTCTAGACATCTCTCTATCCATATACATATGTGTGTACATAAGTCATAAACATGTAGGAAACACATACATACATAATTTTATACAAACCAAGTAATAAAACACATGCCTGTTATTTTGTAACATCCTTTTTGTTAACAATATTTTGTGGACATCTTTCTAATCAAAGAATATACGTTCATATTCTTTTTAATGGCTATGTTAGAATCTCATTATATGGGTATATTGTAATTATTTAACTGATATTATTTGTCTATTGATAGACATCTTGCTTGTCTCTAATTTTTCATGATTGTAAACAATGTTGTGATGAACATCATTGCATATATATCTTTGTACAATTCCTGAAAGTATGAGTGCTGTGTGAAAGGAATTACACATTTAAAATTTAGATGCATTTAGTAAGTGGACTTCCAGAAAGGTCATGCCAGCTTATACTTAACACGAACAATGTGTGAAAGAACTCGGTCATCTTGTCTCTTGCTAATGCTGATTATTTTCCAGTTTTATCTATGTTAGTGTAATGAACCATAATTGATAAGGCATTGTTGCTTTTAATTACATTTCATTGATTACTAGTTAGGTTAATGATCTTTCTATAGTTTTTGCCACTTTTATTTCTTCTGTGAATTTTCCATTTCTTTAGCCCACTTTTTAATTGGGTTATTGGTCAATTTCTTATTGAATTATAAGATCTTTTTATATTTTAGGGATAGTAATCTTTTGTCATGTATATTACCAAAAAAAAGTCTTCTTGGGCTTTTTAAATTTGTTTTTGTTGTATGTATAGTTTAGTAGTCTTTTCATTTTGTTTTTCTTTTCTCTCTCTGTTCTCACTCCTGTCAGGCTAGCAGTCTGGGAATTGTCTCTATCCTGCCCTTGATATGCCTCATCCAGAACCAGGTTTGTAGTGATGTTTGCTTCTACTCTGTGGTGATATTTGGGGTGTTGTACATCCAGTCCCTGGGCCACATGGCTTGCCTGAGTTCTAAGTGTTCTGTGGCCCCTCTCACTCTTCTCTGCCACTTCCTGTCATCTGCTGCCTCTGGGAGCAGGCCACAGTGCTTTTTTCTTTTTCCATTTAGTGAGTCTGGCTCTGGTCCTCCATTTCTCCCAGGTCACTTTTTTTTTTTTTTTAAGATTTTATTTTTCCTTTTTCTCCCCAAAGCCCCCTGGTACATAGTTACATATTTTTAGTTATGAGTCCTTCTAGTTGTGGCATGTGGGACGCCACCTCAGCATGACATGATGAGTGGTGCCATGTATGCACCCAGGATCTGAACTGGCAAAACCCTGGGCCACTGAAGCGGAACACATGAACTTAACCACTCGGCCATGGGGCCGGCTCCCCAGGTCACTTTTTATCTGCATTATCTCTTAGCAGTCAACCTACTGGCTGCCACTGTGGCAATGATGAGGTTGACAGGTTTGAAGCAGGGACTACTTTAGATATGGCAGTCAGGGAAGACCTCTCTTAGCGGAGACTTTCCAGCTGTGTAATCAATTGTTAGTATGTTCTAAGCCTCAGTGTCCCCGTCATTAATAGATGGGTAATAATATGTGCATTGCTTTTCTCTTGGAGTTATTTTTGGGAATCATCGTCTCAGAGTGTGTCAAAGCTAGAGGAAAAATGTCTGTTCTTGTATTTGAATAATAAGATAATGAGTGTGAAAATACTTCATAAATGGTAAGAGATCTGTTTCGTCTCTTTATAAATGAAGGAATCATAGCGGTCCCTTGGTGCAGGAATACGCAAGTGGTTGGGCAGCTTTCAATTCCACTTAGTGCATTGATTCAGTGTGTGAGTTTTGGAATCGGACACTCTGAGTTTGACTCTAGAGCAGCCACTTACCAGCACTCTTATCTTGGGCAAGTTTTTTAATTCTCTCTCTCTTTTTTTTTTTTCTGCCTGTGATTATCTTTATTAAAGGCAATGAAGTGTCAGTTAACACAATGAAAAAGTACACAAGGGCAGCTGTAAAAAAATTATATTTTTCTACTGAATTTGTGAGTTTTTGTGTTTTGTTTTTTCAGAACATTTTGATTTCTAGCTAGCTTTAGCATAGCCTGATGTTGAAATTACTTCTCTGATAACCAGTTGAGGACAGTGGAATATCTAAGAGCTTAGAATATGTAAGGTGTCTCTGTTTCCCTCCCTACCTAACCAAGCCTCTAACCAGAAGTGGGTGGCCTGCAGAACCTTCCTGATCCCCACCACATAATTAGCATTTCCTGGTAAATAAAGGATAGGTTATATTCTCTTTTTAGCTTTAGTTTCCTCAGGTTAAAATGGTGATTGTATCTTACCTACCTCAGAGAATGTTTGAGGATTAAATGAGGTTATGTACACAATGCTTTTAGCACAGTGCCTGGCACACACTAAGTATTCAATATATGTTAGCTTTATTATTCTGATTAATCTTACTATGCTTTCAAATGTAAATATTACTCTTGGGTACCTCGGTTTCTTTTCCAGTACTGACATCTGTCTGCTTTTAAAACCTCAGTTGACACACTATGGTAAGATAAAACCAATCGGAAACACTTTTGAGCTCTCCTGTGAACGTGTGGTAACTTTATGATAAATCTCCCTGCCACTCTGAACCTTGGATTTCTATTATCTAGGATGTGTGTAAGGATTAGTAAAATAAAGCACAAAGAGTCACTTAGTCCCCTGGAAAATAAAAGTCTGAAAATGTGTCATGTGGGAAACATTGTTCCTAATTTTCTGGGAAAGCATTTTGAGCTCCTTGAAGGCATGATATTAACTAGATGAATATGAGTTGGTAATAGAATTCTTCCTGATTACCCTAAGATGAAGTTCTGAGACACTCTTTGTTGTTAGTGCTGTCAAGTCAATTCTGACTCCCAGTGACCGTGTGTACAGCGGAGAGTAACCCTGCTCAGTCTTATTATACATCCTTCTCATCTTCTGGCACTATATCAGACAATGGCTGCTAGTCGTAGGCTTTTCATGGCCAAATTTTTCCGAAGTGGGTGGCCAGGTCCTTTTTCCTAGTCTGTCTTAGTCTGGAGGCTCTACTGAAACCTGTCCACCATGGGTTACCCTACTGGCATTTGAAATATCAGTGGCATAGCTTTCAGCATCAGAGTGACATGTAGCTGCCACAGTATGACAACTGACAGACAGGTGGTGTGGTTCCCTGACTGGAAAATGAACCCGGGCTGCAGCGATGAGAGCACTGAATCTTAACCACTAGACCATCAGAGCTGAGGCTGAGCAGAACAGAAATTGGATGGTATTTTACATATTTAGAATTACCCTAATGCTGTTATCAGCACAATGAAATGTCTGCGTAAAAGTCAGTGGCTATACACAAGTGCACGGTCATGAGGTTAGATAACACAAGACTAGAAGTTTGCCTTTACTTCAACTGCTGTATGGTTTTAAGTATAAAGATATACTCTGTTGCTTGTAAGTCCTCTTACAAACCATCATGTAAGTGAAAAATTTTTTTTCTTTTTGGTGAGGAAGAGTGGCCCTGAGCTAACATCTGTTGCCAGTCTTCCTCTTTTTTGCTTGAGGAAGATTGTTGCTGAGCTAACATCTGTGCCAGCCTTCCTCTGTGTTATGTGGGATGCTGCCACAGTGTGGCTTGATGTGCGGTCCTAGGTCTACACCTGGGATCCAAACCCAGAAACCCCGGGCCGCTGAAGCAGAGTGTGCAAATTTAACCATTAGGCCACTGGGCTGGCCCAAGAATATTTTTTTTTATAAATTAAATTTCTTATTATTAGACTCAACAGACATAAAATTACATTTCAGTAAATATGATTAAAAAAACAAATGAGAGTAAAGGATATAATTACAAAAACTGTACATTTTGTGCATTAAAACATATTATTGGCAATTAATATAATCATTAAAAGATATTTTTGAAAAAGTGCTTATGTTATGCTTCTCTCAAAATTAGATTTAGTTCATATCCTCTGCCTGTATTTTGATCAGGTTGTTTGGGTATCTTTTGTTGAGTTGTGTGAGTTCTTTATATATTTTGGAGATCAACCCCTTGTCTGATAAATGATTTGAAAATATTTTCTCCCAGTGGTGGGTTGTCTTTTTGTTTTGTTCATGGTTTCCTTTGCTTTGCAGAAGCTTTTTAGTCTAATGTAATCCCATTTGTTAATTTTTTCTTTTGTTTCCCTTGCCAGAGTAGACATGGTATTCAAAAAGATGTTGCTAAGACCAATGTCAAAGAGTGTACTGACTATATTTTCTTCTAGGAGTTTTGTGGTTTCAGGTCTTACATTCAAATCTTTAATCCATTTTGAGTTAATTTTTTCCAAAGAAGATATACAGATGTCCAACAGACACATGAAATGATGTTCAACATCACTAATTATTAGGGGAATGCAAATCAAAACTACAAAGAGATATCACCTTACACCTGTCAGAACGGCTGTAATTAACAAGACAAAAAACAGCAACTGTTGGAGAGGATGTGGAGAAAAGGGAATGCTCATACACTGCTGGTGGGAATGCAAACTGGTGCAGCCGCTATGGAAAACAGTATGGAGAGTTCTCAAAAAATTAAAAATAGAAATACCATACAATTCAGCTATCCCACTAGTGATCCAAGATCCAAAGAACTTGAAATCAGTGATCCAAGGAGATTTATGCACTCCTATGTTCACTGCAGCATTATTCACAATAGCCAGGATGTGGAAGCAGCCCAAGTGCCCTTCTACACATGAATGAATAAAGAAGATATGGCCTATATATACAATAGAATACTACTCAGCCATAAAAAAAGACAAAATCGTCCCATTTGCAACAATATCTATGGACCTTGAGGGTATGATGTTAAGTGAAATAAGCCAGACAGAGAAAGACAAATACTGCATGATTTCACTCATGTATGAAAGATAGCAAATACATGGATAAAGAGAACAGATTAGTGGTTACCAGAGGAGAAGGGGGTTGGGGGATGGGTGAAAGGGATAAGGGGCACATATGTATGGTGATGGATAAAGATTAGACTACTAGGGGTGAGCAGGATGAAGTGTATTCAGAAGTTGATAAATAATAATGTACACCTGAAATTACACAATGTTATAAACCATTATGATCTCAATAAAATTACTTGAAAAAAAATTAGACTTGGGAGCATTGACTGATTTCTCTTCTAAGTTGATGGAAGCTTTGTCTTTATGGATCACAGAGTGAGCTTCCTTATTTGCAGGAGTCTTTGTGTTAGGAGACCTGGAGAGATGATGATTACTTCTTGCTTTTCACTCGTACTCTATAAAAGATGATGTAGGAAGGAATCCTTTGAATTTATTTTAACTTTAGCTTTCCTGTTTTCTCACTATGCAAAGCAGTTTCACATAGGTTTCTTCATTTAGGCTGATGGCATCACATCAAAACGTAATTGAAGAAAAACAATTTATTGGACAGTGAATTAAATGCAGACAACCTTCTGCAGGTCTGGTTGAACCCAGTGGTAGATTTTAGTGTATTTAGGTCAGTGATGGATCTCCAAGGTTCCAGGCAGGTGTGGGAGAGGGTGTATGGGCACTCCATGAGATGTGGGAGTTTTGTTAATGGTGTTACTCAGTCACATTGTCAGAAGATTAATAGTGTTGTACAGTTTTTATTCTGAGAATAAAGAATTTTCATAATTGGGAGGAATGGACAATGTTTCATCATTCATTAATTTTTAGTGTGTTTGAACATATTGCAGTTCACATGTGCCCATTTAAATGGATTTAAAGGGATTTCGAAAAAAAACTGGATTAAATATAGTACTAATAATGCCAGCACAAAGGAACAAAAAGAAAATCACAAAGCCAAAAGTTTTTTGGGATGAAATCTTTGTCAGCCATGTAATGAAGTAAAAATAATTGAACAAGAAGTTGTCCTAAAATTGTCTGAATTATCAAGAAGAATATTTGAAAATTCAATTTACATATTATTTTTAATATGTCTTATTGAAAGTTTGTATAATAGCCAGACATTAATAGTATGTAATACTATTTTAAAAATAGCAAAAAAGTTTTTGAACCATTATAAAAATAAAAACAATTTAAAAATATTTTTTATTTAATTTTAGCTGATTATTAAAACATTTTTATTTGACATGTTTTATAATGTATCTAACATATTACTGCAGTAGGTGCATGTGTAATATATATGTAATATATTAATATGTGTAATATTCATGGACATGGATGATTTATGATAAAAAATGTTTTACTGCTATGCAATCAAAAAAATCTGGAGACCAGAAACCTACGAAGTCCTTTGTTCCTAAAAGCAGCATAGCAGAGTAGCTATGAACAGGAACTTTAGGGTTAAATAGACCTGGTTTTAGATCCTGTACTTACCATGTACTAATTGTTTGCACTTGGGAAAACCTACTTAATCTCATTCCCATTTGTAAATTAGGGAAAATAACATCTTATATGGTGTGAGGATTAGTTAACTGATGTTATGGAGTGTTTAGTATAAAGCCATACACTCAACGAATGTTAGCTATTGTTGTTGTTGTTATAATTATATTATTATTAATAGAGAGATTGTCTGTCTTTTAGGGGATCCTCTATAAATAAACCCATGTCTCAAATACTACCACAATGCAAAGTGAAGAAGAGCTAAGTAGATTTTAAAAGAAACAAGTTCTTAAATTTCATGGTTGTTGTCAGAACTAAAGTTTTCCATGCATCTGTTTTGTGTATGTGTGTGTTTGTGTGTGTGTGTGTGTGTGTGTGTGTCTGTCTGTCTGTGTAAGGTTCAAGGCTTTGGAGGAAGTAGAGAGTTTATTATAGGATTATAGGGGCATGAGCACATCAATGCACTTGCCACTCTTCCCCAGAGCAGCTCTAGTCTCTGTTAGGGTTCTGAAGAGGAGAAATGCAAGCATCCTACAATTTCTTTAGTCTTTTGCCTGTTTCCCTTGGCTATAAGAGCTTCAGCTGTCATATGTTTCCTGTTCCTTTTCTTGGTATGATGAAAAGAAGCTTCACACATAATCTGGGTGAGTGTGGAACTATGGTGGGAGTAGGGAGTGATAAATTGTACTACGCAGCAGGGAAAAATAACATTTTGTTCATTTGGAATAGCCATTTGATTCTCCTGTGGCTTATATTGTAAAATATATTATTGTTACAGTGATTGATGGTTAATATATTAGGGAGAATTGTTTTGAGTTGAGAGACCTGCATTTCAGCCTTGCCATTTGCTTCACTTGTGTCCTGGAGTAAGCCTCAACTTCCTCATTTATAAAGTTGGAATCATAGTATCTGCCTTTTGTCAATATTCATTCAACCCACATCTGAGCTCCTATCATGTGCCAGCACTGTGCAGTCCACTAGGGATTGGTAGGTGAGAAGACTTGATCTGATCCCTGCCCTCACTGTTGTTAGAGTCCTATAAGGAGATAAACCTGCAATCAATTATAGCTCACTGTGATTAGGGCTATGTTAGAGGAATAGAAGCCTGAGTTGGCCTAGGGAAATCAGAGGGATCTTAATGAAGGAAGTGGTGCTAATGACCTCCAAGTTTCCTACACTTAACCTAAAATTCTAGATAGCACTTGTTTCAGAAATTAAAGACTGTTTGGCAAACTAAAAGGGATAGGCACAGGAGCAGTTTTCTTCAAATGTGTTGGCAGTCTCTGATGCCTTCAAATAAAAAAATTCGTTTTCAGGTACATAACAATCCTTTTTTTCTGTACAGTAGGATGAGAGGCACTATATGTAGGTAGCTGCATATGTGGTTTAGAATTAGAATGGTTGAGCAACTTGGAAGATCTCAATCTTTCTTCCTTCTTGTTCTTTTTCCTCATCTTTCTCTTTTGCTTGTGTGAGGGTGTGCATCAGTGCCTCACTCTCTGTTTCCTCCCTCCAGGTTTTAATCCACACTTATAGCTTAAATTGACATCATAGAGAGGTAGGTCCTGATTTTGTGGGGTCTGTTGCTTATAGAACTTTTTTTTTCCCGCTTTAAGAAAAAGAATACAAAATTATAAACTCAAAATTATATGAAAAAGTTTATATAGAAAATCAAAAGACCCAGAATACCAACACAATACTAAAGAAAAACAAAGTCAGAGGACTGACAATACTCGACTTCAGGACTTACTATAAAGCTACCATAATCAAGATAATGTGGTATTGGTGAAAGAATAGACAAGTAGATCAATTGGATAGAATAGAGAGCCCAGAAATAGACCCTCACAAATATAGTCAACTGATCTTTGACAAAGGAGGATGGGTAATTCAATGGAAAGAGGTTAGTCTTTTCCACGCAGTGTGCTGGGACAACTGGACGTCCACAAACCAGAAAAATGAATCTAGAAACAGACCCTACACCTTTCAAAAAAATTAACTCAAAATGCATCATAGACCTAAGTGCAAAACATTAAATTATAAAACTTCTAGAAGATAACGTAGAAGAAAATCTAGATGATCTTGGGTTTGGTGATGAGTTTTTAGATGTAACACCAAAAGCGTGACCCATGAAAGAAAAAGTTAAGTTGGACTTCACTAAGATTAAAAACTTCTGCTCTTCAAAAGACACTGTTAGGAGAATGACCAACTGGGTCCAGAAATACTTTGAATTCTTAATTTTTAATTTGGAATAAAATAAAATGATGTTTTATGTTTGATTTGTCAAAAAATTATCTTCCCTTCCTTGTCAGATACACTGTGGTGTGTATTACAAAAATGAAGTTGCTGGTCCTCTACAAACTTATCAGAAATTTCTGTTTTATGAAAGGGAAAATGACTAATAATGAAGATTTGAATGATGCTTTTATGAATCTTTTGGATAATTTCAGTAGAATTTTTGGGTTTCTTAGTCCATTAATAAAGAATAGATGGAATAAAAATACTTTTCTTTTGTCATCAGGATTTAAGTATAGTGTTTATTTTATCCAGTAAAATCTTTATTTTCAATAGCCACTTTCCATTTACTCTGAACATATTTTCCCAGGATTGTTATTTTCTCAACTCATTTTGTGAAAGTGGGACTCTATACATCTTCATATAGATGAGTCTTACTTCTTTATAAATAGTCCCCTTTCCAATGCATTGAAGTCATACTTTATGTTGGAAGGGAGGAGGATGCTTATTATTCTATTCTCCTAAGGCAAGGAGGACATGGCATAACTGTCAAGGGTGGAACTTCTACATACACCCTGAGGAGCAGTTTCTGCATTAGTGCTGTGGTTGCTGCTCCCTTCTCTTCAGAGAGGACTTTGGGCTGAAGAGCTGACCAGGAGCTGAGAATGCAATCTCCTTTTCAAGTAGGCTTAGTCAAAGGAAGAGTATGTGCTAAGAAGGAAGCTAATGCTAATGGGCACGCCTTTTTATTTTACAATAGCTTCAAGGTTATATTCTCCTAGGAGGAGAAATCCCCAAACTATCATCCTTGTGTCTTTGAGTCATAAATTCTGTTTATGATGTTTAACAGATGTTTGCTTATGACAAAATTATTTGCTAGCATATGATTTCTGGAAAACAAATTGGTCTGCCTTTCTTAAAGATTTTTTATTCACACTTTTTCCCTCCTTCACACATAACTGAGTCCAGGCTTATATTTCTTGATCCTCCATATGAGAAGATGCACAGAACCTGGTTTTCATGGTACCTCATACAACCATTCTCATATTCAACAGGGATGTTTACCACTCTTATTTCTTCCAACTTAATTGTTGTATCTGTGATACAACTCCATTTGTTTTTCATGTGCTGGCACTACTCAACCCAGTGTAAGGAAAACTTTTCTTCATTTCTCTTTAACCTCTTTGTAGAAGAGGAGTATGGAAAAGAAGAATGGGGCTCGCATTCATTATGTACCCAAGACACATTCTGGAGTGTTTGGGAGGGTATTGAATGCTGCCACTTTTGTTCCATTTTTTTCCTCTTGAGAAGAAGAGGCAGTAAAGAGCCAGCCTCATATAGCACAAGAGCTTCCTGTTTAGCATTATCATTCATTCTTGGAGTCATCCCATTTTCAACTGGGAAATAATCCATCCTACCCTATCAGTTGGGAATGACTCTTTTGTTTACCTAGATGAAGTCATCATTTGGTATTTAGTACTATAGACAAGAATTCCAAGAAACTCATAAAAACCTAACCAGATAAAAACTTTTCCAAATTAAGTATACATTTTTAGCTGGCAGTATTATTAGGAATTAAGACCAGCCCTGCCATGTTATAGGTAAATAAACTAAGGCTGCATGTTAAAGGTCATACAGTTGCCTAGGTGGGACTAAAATCCAGGCTTTGAATTCTTGAGTTCATTGCTCTTACCCACTACACTGCAAAATGCTTTCTCTCCTACAAATGAAATAACATGGGAAAATAATTGTACAATTAAAAAATTAATTCATATATGTACTCCAAAATGTTTATTGTGAGGCTCCTCTGTCTAATGTAGAGATCAGCATTCAATATGGAGGCGAATATGTCAGTGCCTCAGTCCCAGGTGAGCCTGTTTTCTGTTGGTGTGACCAACAGGCAGATCCACGACAATGCTGGGAGGATAAGTGCCCTACTCTCAGATGTAGGGACCCAGAGAAACTGCCTGGGGGATAGGGAGGTAGACATTTTACCTGAGTCTTGAAGGAAGAATATGAATTGTAAAATGCACAAGAGGATACAGTTTAATTATACTGAAAATGTGACATCATTTAATCCTTTATGACCTACTGAGACTTTCAAGTCTCTGTAGTAAAGGCATCACTTACAAGAGCTTCCAATTTAGGACACCATTTCAGGCTACGAGGATTAAGGCTATAGGATAAATCCAAGAGGGACTTTTTAATTCTTTTTAGGTCTTTTGTCTTTATTTTTGGTGTTTAGGTGGTAGTTGCTTATGTGGTCTTTGCTTAGGGTAATGACTAGATTTTAGACATAGATAGTGGAGAAAAACAATATCCCTCTGTTAAGTGCTTGTATTTTTAATAGAATTATAATTATTTACCTAAGTGATAAATTAGTCATGAAATATTATATAGAGAGAAGTTGGAAGAAACAGATTTCTCAATATGAAGGACATACTGTGTTACTAAAATAAACTATGCATTTTTTTCTCTAAACAGTGTCTCCTCTTTCTCTTACCTGTAGGTTGCCACAGATCACTTTCAGTATGCGCTCTCTTTTTAGTTTATTTCTGTTAGTCTGAAGTTATGAAATACCTAGTTAGTACTTTCATGCTAATCTCTCTCAGCACAATAAGCTTTTAACAGACTCTCAAAGCCTCCCAGCACAAGTCTGTTTTCCAACTGCCTAGTTTTGTCTCTCTGTATTTCTTTGTTCTTAGCTGTTTCCTGTCTTGTAGCTCAAAATGACAGTATCTTCTCTTAACTCTCCAGAAGCTCTGAACTATTTCTTAAAGAGGAGACATTCAATGTCATTGTCTGCTTCAGCCATTTGTAATTCCTTCATCTAGAGAGGAATATTGCTTGTTTTATTTTACAAGAGTTAGATTTATATTTTTATGTCCTATTTGAAAAGCAAAACTGATTTAAGCCTCTTATAAAGATCTCCTTACAGTTAGTCCTTTCTTGCTTCTCAGTGGACTATTAATATTTGCCGAAGGCTGGTAGGATGTACCTTAAGAAAGATGAATCCAGGAGATAATTAATGTTCACTTTTTTCCCCTTCATTCCAAGAAAACAAAATATGCTCAGTGTGCATTTCCCTGGAGGATACATGTAAAATGTTCATCCAGAAGTTCCATATATTCCAATAATATACTGTTGGGATTTGAGCAGTCTTTTATCCTTCAATCATATATTAACTAAAAATCAAATGTAGATAAGGCACAATGCTAGGAGCCATGGAGAAAAAAAGTTAAATATATGTTCTTTATTTCCAGGGTAGCTAAAACACAAAGTGTTAAAATATTGATTAAAGAATAAATACCAATATAAAAATGTCATTTAGAATTACAAAGTTAATACACAAATGTGAAATTAAATTGTTAAAATTTATGTTTGGTGTTGATTGAGGCAGAAGAGGACTTGGCTCTCTTGGGAGAGGAGTCTGTGAAGAGAGCACTAACTCATTTTCTGAATTAGCTTAGAAATGATAAAGGGCTAGAAAACCAATGGCAGAAATTTTTAAAAATCACGGTATTGGAATAGAAACTATTAGTACATAAAGGTGTAGTTAACCTTTCAGAACTAAGGGAGCCGATTAAGGGAAAGTTTAAGTATTCTGTTTCAAAAAATGACTAGACAGGTGCTGGCCCTGTGGCATAGTGGTTAAGTTCAGCATGCTCTGCTTTGGCAGCCTGGGTTCATGGGTTCAGATTCTGGGCATGGACCTATACTGCTCATCAGCCATGCTGTGGCGGTGACCCACATATAAAGTGCAGGAAGATTGGCACAGATGTTAGCTCAGGGCTAATCTTCCTCAGCAAAAAACAAAAACACCCCCCCCCCCCCCCCAAAACATGCTTAGACTATTATCAGATTAATGTCAGAGAAAAGGACACGGAACATGTTCTAGAAAATTAGTGAAATGTAGTATTTTAAGAATTTAGGAGTCAGAAAGGTCAGCAGGACTAGAATTTTGACTTTGCTTTTTCCTGAGGGAGATTTGCCCTGAGCTAACATCCATTGCCAAATCTTCCTCTATTTTGTATGTGGGTCGCTGCCACAGCATGGCTGCCAATGAGGGGTGTAGGTCCGTGCCCAGGAACCAAACCTGGGCTACCAAAGCGGAGCGGAGCATGTGGAACTTCACAACTCGGCCATGGGGCCAGCCCCCTAGAATTTTGACTTTTAACATTACCAGTGGGACTTTGGACAATAACTTCTTTAAGCTTCAGCTTTCTCAGCTGTAAAATGAGAATAATAATAGTGTCTATTTCATAGAGTTGATGTGAGGATTAAGTAATATGTATGTTTAGGGCTTAGCATAGTGCCCAGTTTATTAGCCCTCAAGTAAGTGGCAACCATTATAAATATTATGTAAACAAAGCTTGGAAAAATAGTAGGGGTTTAAAATATGGTAATATTATTTTTATGTTTACACTGTTTTTCTCTTATGTTAAAATCAGAATTGTGCTTCTTATATCAGTTCATGCACACTCTAGCACTTTAGTCAGCTGGTGTAGGTTTAAAAAAATTGGTGAAATATTATTGATAAAATGTCATTAACTTGGAATTTAAATTGCCCCCAAACTCTGTTAAAATCTACATCAGTGACATAATTATCATAAACAAAGCTGATTTTAGGGGTTTTTTTATTATAGAGATTTCAGAATAGATTTTTTTAAATGAGATAAATGGAGTGGTTGGCTATTTTAAGAGCTTTTTAAGAACTAAGGTTTTCTACAAACCTAAATACCAGTATAACAGATAATTTTTGCATTCTTTAATGATTCAGATAATAAGATAGAGTTGAGAATAAAAGAGATATATAAGAATATACACACATGCACATACATTTTACTTTCAAATAGAGAATATACCATCTTTTAAAAAGTGCCCCATGGAACATTCTCTGAACTTGAATAAGTAAAAGTTCGCAAAGAATATCTCAATACAGTCTCTAAAGAATAAATAGTATATAATAAAACTAGAAATTAATAACAAGAACAACAACAATGAAACCCTTCCCCAATCTGGAAATTAGAAAAAAATACAAAAATAAAAACAAAAAATAAAAACCCAAGAAATCTCTCTTAAACAATTACTGGATTAAACAGAAAATACAAACACTCTAAAGTTATAAAATTTCTAGAAAACAATGGTTATGAAAATACTAGATGTCAGAAATTATGGGATACAGCTAAAGCTCATAGTGCTTATAGGAAAAATTAGAGGCCAAAATAATTATCTCAGTAATGATAGAATGAAAATCAATGTGCTAAAGACTTAAAAAATTCAAAAAAATGAAAAAATGTATCTATGCATATTGATAATAGTATGTATTTGCAGAAGAAATTCAAGAGGGAAACAAAAGTGGTTATCTAGGGCTGGACACAGGTGGAGGCATGGGATGAATAAAAGGTTGAGAGGGAAACTTTGTTTGCCTTTTTATGATGTTTTGCTTCTTAAACTGTGTGAATGTATAATTTGTTCACAAATTTGAATAAATTTTAAAAGTACATGTAGCTAGTTTTGTTTCAGGAAAATACTCTCATGCAAAAACTTAAGACAACTCGGATAGCTAGTTAATAGATCTGAGAGAGGAATTCTTGAGAGGTGGAAAAGGCTGTGCTTTTCAAGAAGTATTCTTTTTAGAGAATGAAGTGAGTCAGTTTGCATGGCCTAATCTATATTATATAATTTAAGATTCTCAGAAGTCAACAATTCTCATTGGAACCACAAAAGCAGTTAATTTATCTTTTTAATGCCTTTTATGTCCTAGGTGTGTTATTCTAACCTTTCCAACAACCTTGCAAAAATTGGTGATGATATCCTCAGTTTACATCTTAAGAAACTGTGGCACAGAAAGGCTAAGAGGCCAAGCTGGCTTTGAATGTTTGACTCCGAAACTCAGTGAGGCTACGTCCTTCACACCATGCTGTCTCCAAACTCAAGTTGATTATGCTTTCAGATATTCTGAAGTAGTAGCGTTTCAGAACTATTCATGCTCATGTACCTGAGGGTTTTCTGAATATTTTTCCCCTATGAATTTTCCTTTGGAAGTAGTAAACTGACATTATTCCCAAGGGTGAGTGGAGGTGTTTTGGACTGAGCACATTAGGACCACAGTTTACCGTCTTTAGAGAAATGGACTAGATGAGTCATGACACTTATTGACCTGCTTATTAATGATAACAATAATAGCTACCATTTATTGAGTAATTATTTAGTAATCGTTATACATTTATTAGATCTTCTAATGTTTACCGTATACTAAATTTTGTGGGTTGTTATAAGGTGTTGAGAGGGAGGAAAAAGGGTTGCATGATTAAGCAGATTTGGGAAATGCTGAGTTAAAACCATTTTGCATTGAAGGACTTATCAGAACCTCTAATATGCTGATATACATGTGAATTTAAATGAGGGAGATATAGAATGTGGTTTTTCCTAACCTTATTTGACCAGACCAGTAACCTTTCCCTCCCCTTTTCCTCCCCACTTCCCCTGCATACCTTGAGATTGGCGTGATCTGAAGAATATGCTTGCAAAAACACTGTCTAGAACGATTTGTTTGGAAACCTCAGGAGGCTCAGCATTTGAGCTCATGCGTATAACAAAGATGAGAGAAACTTTTGAGTAAATTAAAGAACCTTTAAAAAGAAAGCTCATAGAGGTTAAAAACCCTTAGTGAATTTTATTCTAAGTTAATGAATAAAGTAAGATGTCCTTTATTGAAAGAGAATATGGTAAAAGGACAAGAAAAAAATTATATGGCAGAATGCAACATCAAGAACATTTGAATTAGGGGGCATAGTAATAATACTCATGCCTCCATAAAAGGGTGAATTAAAAGCAGCTAGGACAGAAGAATATGCTGGCAGAGGTATCAAGAAACACCACTATATATATATATATACACACATACAATGGACTACTACTCAGCCATAAAAAAAGACGAAATTGTCTTTTTTGCAACCACATGGATGAAACTTGAGGGCATCATGTTAAGTGAAATAAGCCAGACAGAGAAAGACAAACACCATATGATTTCGCTCATGAGTGGAATATAAACAAACTTACAGACAGAATAAATTAGTGGTTACTGGGGGAAGGGTGGTGGAGGGTGGGCACAAGGGGTGAAAGGGCATACTTATATGGTGTATGACAAACAATATACAACTGAAATCTCACTATATTATAAGCTATTATGACCACAATAAAAAAATAAATTAGGGGCTGCCAGTGGCTCAGTGGTCAGGTGCGCACGTTCCGCTTCGGCGGCCTGGGGTTCGCCAGTTTGGATCCTGGGTGCGGACAGGGCACTGCTTGGCAAGCCAGGCTGTGGTAGGTGTCCCACATATAAAGTAGAGGAAGGTGGGCACAGATGTGAGCTCAGGGCCAGTCTTCCTTAGCAAAAAGAGGAGGATTGGCAGATGTCAGCTCAGGGCTAATCTTCCTCAAAATAAATAAATTTAAACAAATAAAAAGAGGAGACAAGAAATACATTCACAGTAAAAAAAAAAAATAAATAAAACAAACAAAAAACCCCCCACCACAATAGGGAATGGAGCACAGAATATCAAATGCAACGTGTGTAGGAGACTATGTGCCCTTCATTTTTTTAAATTAGAGCAACTCCACTTTTTAAGGAAAAAGAGAGTTGGGCCAAAATCACAGCAAGTAGTGGCTGTGACTTTTAAGAACTCTGTTATTTATAGATTGATGAAGATGTGAGTATTCTGGAAATAATTGTAGACTTTAAGTCTGGAGACCTGGGTTCAGTTTTCGCTCTGCAGGTACCAGCTAAGTGGCTCCGGACAAGTAACACAGTGTTACTTAGCGTATTTCACAAGGTTCAGGTTAAATGAGGTGGTGATCATGATTCTCTGTGCTACATAGTAGGAGCTTAATAAGTTTAGTTGTAGTTCTGTATCTCTTTGAGTACATAAAAGAAGATTAGGATATTTTAGAACTTCTGTTTCCTAAATTTATGGGACACTATTACAAGAAGCTGCTAAGAACTAATAGTTCGAAAGGAGTATTTTTATCACTGATGGAAATGTTAGTCTGTAAATAACATCTCTGATGGCTTATTACCATCAAAAGAAGAAAGTATCATTTTTTTTTAGTTTTGCTTACCCCTAGTTAAGGTGCAATCCAAGTGTGAATTAAAAGACTATCTGGCCTCAGAGAGAGTCCTGTGGGAAGGAGGCTGAGACAGAGATGGCTGCTGTGGGTTTTGAGGACTGATGGACTAAAGGAGTAGTTCTCTAACTTAAATAAGCATAAGAATCCCTTGAGGAGCTTGTTAGAGAAATGCAGATTTATAGGCCACAGCCCCAGAGCTCTTGAGTGGAGGCAGTAAATTCCATTTTTATCAATAAGCACCTCAGATGTTTTTGATGCAGATCTTTGATCACACTTTGAAAAAACTGAGCTATAACCTATATAAAACTATCATAATAATAGTGGAATAAGATACAATAATGTGCAGATGAAAGAATAGATTTTAGAAAACTTATTAATATTTTTATGTTTTTGATCACCATGTTAAATTATTTGAAATATTTTTTCTTATCCTCATCTGTTGATTGGTTCATGTATTTCTCATGTAAGCAAGTATACTTAAATTTTATTTAGCATTTATAGATCTTTAAATTTATACTTGTGAAAGGGAATATTCTGATAATGATTTACTACTTTGGGGGAAGTCTTATTGCAGTAGAACTTTCCAAATGCTCCAGGTTCTTCTTGAGCAAGTGCCCTCATTCATTCAGAACATATTTATTGGGAATCCAGTATATGCCAGGCAGCATTTTAATTGCTGCAGAATATAACAATGACCATTTTAGAAGGAAAGAGGAAATCATCTCAATGAATAAAATATATATTCTGTTAGATGGTGATGACTATGGAGAAAAATAAAAGCAGAAAAAGGAGCTAGAGTGCTGGGATAGGTATTCCATTTTAGGTAGATTGTTGAGGGAAGAAGTCACTGGGAAAGTGACATTTGAGGAAGACCTAAAGTAGTTGGGGAGCAAGTCACACAGGTAATAGAGGAAGAGTGTTCCAGGCTGATGGAGCATGGTGGGCAAAGACCCTGAGCCATGAGCATGTCTGCTGTGTTCCAGGGACGTCTGGGAGCCAGTGTGGCTGGAGAGGTGTGAGCAAGGGGAGTGTAGTAGGGAGATACGTTCAGGGAGTCTTGAGAAGGGAGGTTCGGGAAGTAAGAGATGGGAGGGGACAGATGATTTATGGCCGTGGGAATTTTTCAAGTTAGAATAACTATCCTAAAATAATCAGAAAGCATCACAGCATTCTGAGTTGGGTTTTAATAATCTTGTTAAGAATTGCCACACAGGACCATTATTGTGATAAAATAATTTTCAAGGACTGGGAAATGTCTTATTCCTCTTTGAAAATCCAGAACCTGCAAAGTAAGCATTTCATAAATATTTTGTTGAGCTGCATTTGTAAAATGAATTTTCAGAAATGGGGTTTGGGATTGAGAACTCCACATTAAAGATTTTTAGAAGAAATTCTTTGCAAGTTGATTTTGATAATAAATGCTAAAATTCCACCAAGTTTTGATAGTCATTTCTTGATGTGAACTCCAGGTCCTCAGATGAGTTAATTCAAGGCCAACACAATCACAAAAACATTTCTTTTGGATAAAAGATATGCCTTTCCCTTAGTAATTTTTTAAACTGAAATACCTTGTGCAAATTTTAGTTTTTATTATGGATTGCACTCATTCTACCAAATAACATGTTTATTATTACTAAGGTTTTTTTTTTAAGTCTGAGACTTAAAAAATCATAAAGAAATCTGAGCTTAATTTAGAGTTTCTAAATCTTCTCGAACTTGGTGGATGGGTTGCTAGAGGGATGTAGATAACTTTACTGACTTTACAATCTGGGGACATTTCAGATAATGGACTGTTAGCTATTCCCTGAAGACAGTGGAAAGCCATTGGATTGTACTAATGAGAGTGTCATTCTTAGATTTGGAGTTTAAAAGGATCTTTTTCCTGCCTGTGTGGAGAATGGGGAGTATTCAAGAAACGGGGACAGGAGGCCAGAACAATGATATTATGGCAATTGTCTGGAGAAAAAAATGAACAGGGCTAAAGAAAATGGAGCTGAGGAAGAAGGAGAGACTCAAGAGTTATTAAGGAGACAGAACTGAGAGGTCTTGGTGACTGAATGAATATGTGTGTTTGTATGTGTGTGTGGGGGCAAGATGAATGGAGATCAGGATACGAAGAGTGACGAGTGTAGGACAAATCTCAGGTTTCTGGGTATTACCAGATCGCCACTTCACCAGTGTGTGTCCATTTGTATGCAAGTTCATAAATGTCCTGGAATTATTAGAGTTTACAGTCCAACTCAGTGAAAAACAACAAATAAGAAACAAGAAAGAAATATAATTTAGTGGCTAAAGACAGTCAAGTTGTTTTGGGATTGAGTGCAGCTTTTATTCTAATACTCTTAATAACTGTTTTTGAAGTTATCAGCATTAATTGGGATCTTCGTTTTATTTTCTCTTTAACTAGGAGATGGATCTGGAAATGAAAAATCTTTCTCTGGGCTAGTCATCAGGGCAGTAGCAAACCAGAGAACATAAAGGACTTAAAATTGAGTTCTTTCCTTAGGTCAAAAGGCCACAGAGGATCCTACCCTGATACAAAGCTCTTCATTTGATCGCAGCCTTCATGCATCACTTCTGGTATTATGTGCACATTTAAGAGAAAGGGAGCCAAAATCAAACCATAACAAAGAGAATTTCAGCAGTCACGTTAGGATATGCAGAGGACTATAGTCTGCCCTCAGATGCACACCCAGAATTTCCATTGACGTCAGTACTTATTGCCCACATGTATCCAAGGGCAGAATCTGGCCCTTAGAAATTAAATTAAAGAATTCTCTGTGTGGGACGCCAGAAAGTATCACAGATCTTCTGAGAGTGACAAGCTACTAATCACGAAAGGGAAGTTTTTCTATGGTAATGTCAACACTGATGGATTAAGATGGCCCATGTATGTAAAATATGGACCCTTCCCATTACTGTTTAAATTTACAAACATTTATGATCTGCAGATGTGTTTTCAAGAGTACACATGACTTTTTAAACATCGAGAGATGACTCTAGTGATGTTTTCATCCTTTGCCTGTTGTATGCTTTTAAAGGCACTGAAATTAAAATTCTAAACCCTAACATTCCAAAGTCACTCTCATTCTATAATTTTAGAATTGGAATAATACAAAGAAAAATAAACATTCTCCAAACTAGTGCTACATTTCTTCCATTGTGGATACATTTTGCACAATGAAGGTACCTAGAGTTTGAGAATTGCTAGTAATCTTTTGGACTCAATAAATGGGAAAATGATACACTGCATAATCTTTTGATTTGGGAGTTGGATGGAGGTCAAGTTCTTGTCAAGCCTCAGAAGGAGAGAAATGGTCCTCTTTTTGCACAGTAGTAAATTGAATGGAGTCTTCGTTTTGTCACACCATCACTTTTGTTCTTTGAATGAAAGAAAACACACTGTTCTTTGAATGAAAGATGGGATTAGGATAATTTGTTTTCTATAAGAAATACAATTCAAATATATACATAGGTCATAACTTAAACTCTTCAGATTAAAGTACTCCTGTGTATTACCATACTTAAGCTGTTTAATGCTGATTAATAATAATTCCTTTCTCCCAAACCTTCCATTCAGTTACAGAAGCAATTATTGTGTGACTCCTTTGGGCTAGTCTCAGGGATGGCATGCTGGGCTGAAAACCCAGCCCCAGCTATCTGGGTACTTAACGTCTCTTGATGGGGGCAGACATATTACACTATGTATGGAAGACAGAGAACATATAAACAAAATTCTGGGAGACAATAAAGAAGGAGAGAAAAAGTTCAAATTTTCCTACTGTTTTGGAAAGGCTTCAAGTAGTCCTGATCTTCTGTGGTGCACTTTGAAAATGAGTGTGGTTTTGACTGGTGACAGAAGTGTGGGTAGAATAACGAGAACAGTATTCCAGGTGGAATGATAAGACTGAACAAAGAATTAGATGAGTGCTTGATAGGGATATTGGGGATCAGGAAGGTGTCTGGGGTGGTTAGGACATAGAGTGCACTGAGAACACAGGGTGAGATCAAATAGTTGAGACCAACCTTTGGCCCTTGAATGCCAAGCTGAGCAATTTGGATTTTGTCTGAAAGCACTTCCCATTTCTTAGTGTTTTTGGCCAATCTCGGTCAATATCAGGTTAAAATTCCAGTTGTTTCTCTTAATAAAAATAGTTTCACAGGTATTATCTTTAAGCCTCTTATACTGATATCCAGTTTTTATTTTTTCACTTTCTTTCAATATTTTTAATAAATGTGATTCTTTACCCATTCAGAAAAGTTTTAATATTGAATAAGCAGGTTTAGGAACCAGTATGATGGCTATCATAGAAGGGATTCAAGGTGAAAAAGGGTGATGTGAAAATCTTTGGGTGAGAAGGAAACCCATGAAGTAGAAACAGCTTTCAGCTCTGATTTCTTGCTGTAGTTTTCTCTTGCTTAGAGATGGTGTAGGTTACCCGCACAGGCATGCAACTAGCCCCAGCCTGGCAAACTGTGGTGCTGGGAAATATCTTGGGCCTCTGTGTTAGCCCCAATACACAGACTTGGACAAATTATGCCACTTCTCTGGACCTCTGGTTCCTTCTGGACTTCTGGACCTTCTCTGGTTCCTTATTTTGAAAATGAGGAGTTAGTCTAAGTAAGCTCCAGGTTCTTTTCCTCTTCCATGATTCAATATTGAGCAGTCATGGCTGCACCTAGCAAAGAAACTCCCCTCTTGGATTTGTCTTTGTTGCTGCTGAGCATTGCTGAGGCACACTGGCATCTCGCTTTGGATGCACTCACAGATTCCTACATCTGGCTTGCTTTGCTCCCTCCCCTTGCCTCACACCTACAGGCCAAGTAAAGGATGGTGGAGGAGATGGAAATGAAGGGTGCTAGAGGAAGAGAGGAAAATTGTACTTTGACCTGGAGATGTGAAGGACGTAGACCAGGGAGAGGGAGAACTACAAAATAGGCACAGCTGATCTTTCTCACTGCTGAGTTTGTTGTTTTTTTATATATCTTCTCTGTGCCAAGCAGTATTGACTGGGGCTGGTTGGTCAATTGGCTTGTTTTTGCAGGTTGTACTCTGTAAACTTCTTTAGATAAAATCACTCTGTTTGCTAGCAACCAAAGGCATGCATTTATAAGAGGTGCTATCTATGGTCTTACTAATTTTTTTTTGTTTTTGTTTCTGCTTTTTAGAATTTTGTCCCTTGAGGGCTAACATTCAAATCGCTGGCCTCCTTCAAATCAATTTCTAACCAATGGAGCCAACCTGCTCAGCAAAAGTGGTTCCCCAGGGAGGCTCAGTGTTGGCTTGTTTGCAGAAATATCTAACTTTAAAAATAACCCCCTGAGTATAAGGGGAAACCCATGCCCTGAGAACATTTGGATCCTTTTCTGTGAGGACTTTTGAGCTACCTGGCAACTAATGTGCATCAAGTGGTTTGTTAGTGAAAGGGGCCAATACATATTTGCATAGAAAAAAGGCCACTTTACCTCTTAATTTCTTCCAGCATTTTCCTGAGGTGGAAAAAAGCCTGAAATCATTGTCATTGTCCTTAGTTCCCTAGAATTAAAAATATGGACTTCAGTGCCCTTAAATGCACTGGTTACCAAGAAAAGCAAATGCTTCTCTGTGGCATTCTCTTGACATTCTGGAAACATTACTCTGCCTAGCATTTATTTCAGGATTGGGAGTAATCGAGTTTTATGGTCCTCTCTGTAAAGGGTACAAGCCAAACAAATCTCGGACTTCTGACCTGGCTGTTATTGGCTTTTTCCAATAGCTGTACCATCCATTTCAGATTGCAAATGGGGTAACCAGGCCTGAAATGACTCTTGGAAGAAGAACTTAAGCAATTACTTAAAAAAAAAAAAAAAGTCTTTTGTAAGTTCCCATACAGCCTTGCGAGAGCCTTCAGTTCAGACTTGCAAAGGGACAATGCCTTCTGGCTCAAAGGCATTTTTAGCCTTTTGCAAAAGTCTCATTGTTTTCTTTGACGTTTGTTCTTTTACCTTCAAGACATTTTCTTTTCCAATATTGGTTCCAAAATCATATTTTTTGGAGGAAAATAAACTCAGAGTCCCTCTCAACAAACACCTCTTTCCAAGAAAAATAAATGACAAGATAGCTGAGAAGGGATGGAGGACTTTTCACTGCCCTCTGGATTCCTCACAGTGCACCCAGGAATAGTGTCTGGATTGAGAAAGCAAAGACCTTTACTGTTGTTAGTGTTCTCTGTGCCCTCAGTCTATCTATCTTTGCAATCTTCTCCCTTTGTTCTTCTCATAACTGTGAACTATATTGTCCATCGTGTATGAGGCCTTTGTGAGTTTCTGAGTCTAGGTTTATTTAAAACTAAAATCTGATCTATTCCCCGTGTCCCCTTTATTCTTCAAGCTTAGGCAGGAAATCTGAGGTAGTACATCATCATAAAAATAAAGAGGTGAAATACATAAAAGCTCATTGTAAATTGGGAAATGCTATTTAAATATAAGAGCTTATCTAAAGTGAAATTGGGGGTGTCAAAATTGACTTTAGTGGAGTCATTTTAAAATGGAGTCAGCTGCCTTTCCAGAGAAACTGCCTTGCTGTCTTGAATTTTGGACTGGGTCAAACCTTTGGACTGGACCAAAATGACAATTGTTTTACAAGCAATTGTTTGAGAAATCAGCAGGAAAACTGACATCCTGATCACAAATACTGAGGACTGTGGACTTTCTGAAGGTAGAATCAATAGTCAATCAATGTTTAGCCAAGACTAGCTTCTACCTCCAATTCAAAGTAAAATTCTTTGTAATACAAACCTCCCTTTGCCTTTAAAAGCTGCTGACTTCTCCCTAGTGGAACACTATTTGGGTTTCTACGTGAATCTGCACTCCCCAAATTGCAATTCTTTGATCCCAAATAAACGCTTTGCCTCTTAAACTGGTTTCTGTTTTTGTAGGTTGACAAGAGTTTAAGAAAATCTCCTAGATCTATTATGTGATTTACTTTAGGTACTTTGAAATGCCCTATTTTTCACAGTTGATTTTCATTCAAAAATTTTTAGAATAGTGACCTTGATTTTATCTAATACACACTTTCCTTTGAGCAGAAATCCATTTAAATAATCTTAGAAAGATGGATACTCTTTTCATCCAAGTCTGTAGTATCGATGAAAATAATCCATAACCAATCTATAATGAAAATTTGGGTGAGTTTATTCTGAGCTTAAATCTGAGGATTATAACCTGGGAGAGTCTTTCCACAAAGGAACAGAGCACTCCAAAGAAGTGGGGGTACACAGGGTGGTTATATACCCTCAAAGAGTATGTTTCACATATGATTGAAATGTCCCTTTTACAATAGTCACGAGGCTGCTCTGTCAGCACAGCGATTGATGGAAACGGCAGATAGGTCTGCTGTCTCAGTGAACGCTGCGGGGTGGCAGGTGTGTTGCCTTGGGCTGGGCGGTCACAGATGAGCGCTGCAGTCGGTTCCCAGCCTAAAGAAAGATGCTTAATCTTTAAGGAGATGCCAACGTTGGGAGGGGGAGAGAAGTTGCACCTTTACCTCAAGGGCCTTTGCTCTTGCCATAGGGAATCTCTAAAGCAGATATACAATGCATGCTCAATGGCCTCGGTCAGGCCCTTTTGGAAAGACAAGGTCAGGCCAAATTAGGTTTACACAAAATGGCTTCCTCATATACTCCAATGTATCCTATTACTTGCCATTTTTATTTGTCAGTAGAGTATAAGAATCCGTATCTCTTTTGTCAGGTTTTGCCAGTGTTTCACATCACTTGAGATGTCAATTCTGATTTTCAGTGTAAGGATCTCTTGCTGTAATTGAAGGCTACAGCTTTGTCCCATTACAATGGAAACAGGACAGCCATTCACCACTATCAGTGTAAGATTCCTTTAAGTTCTTGAAGGCTCACCTTCTCTGGATGAATATGTTTAGTTTCTTTACACTTTCTGTATAGTGATTATTTCCAAAAATTTTATTATTCCAAACATCTTCTCAGTTCCCCAAATCTTGTTTTAGTTTTGGAACACCCAAGTAGAGATGTCTAATTAAAGGTATGCTCAGTGCTGGAAGATGAATTTGTCTCTCTGCTGTTCTCTTCTTTTATATGTGTTTCTACATATAGCGGTCACTTCTTTTTTTGCTACCAAATGACACAATGTACTTTTTGACATTCAGATATTTTTCTATTTTGCATATTAAGGCCTTAATTTAGGACCTGAATAAATAGGAACTTTGAGATTCCTAGGAAATAGGGTTAAGTAGTGGCATAACTAACAGTGTTCATGCTTCCTGTGAATTCATTTTTTTCATTCATTCAACAAATAATGTGTATCTAGTATGTGCCAGGCACTAGAAATGTAGCAGTGAACAAAAATGACAAAATCTCTGCCCTCCTGGAACCAACATTCTAGTCAAGAATTTCTCACCCCCCAACTTTTTCAGTTGAAGTTTATATGGCCTAAGAATGTAGCTAAGACTGGATATGTAAGGTAGGTGATAGCAAGTTACCTGCTTAGCTATCACAGAATAGCTGTGAATTTGAGGAAGTAATATTAGCTAACTGCCTAATATTCAGGAGCTTAACTGGAGTGTTCAGCCTTAGCAAAGACACCAATAGGCTGTACAGTAACCAGTTTGTAAAATGACAGGCAGTGTCATTGTCTCTAGTCATCTGAAGGGCTGTTGGAGAAGAATTTACCATGGCCTGTAGGGTCTAGGGTCTCATGAAATATCACTGCTACAATTTAAAAGGAGATGTGTTTTAATTCACTATATGGAAGGGCTTTGCAGTATAGCTGTCTAAAAATGAATGGATAGCTTTAGGAGACTGTATCATCATCATCATCACCATCATTATTTTTTGTAGTAGAATAGTACTCTAGTAGTTAGTTACCTGACTAATTTGTCCAGGTAGTGTACTAAGGGCTTGAAAGACATTATTTTTAATCTTCAAATCATCCTGTGAAGTATCATTATCCCTGTTTCACGGATAAGGAACCTGAGACTTAGAAAGTTTGTGAGTTCCCCATTCTGCATCTAGGCTAAATGACAGATGGTGATGTTGTAAACAGATTGAAGCAGTAAATGGGAGGAGATGGACCACTATTCATCTTTATATTGTACAATGTAAGTTTTAAATGCAAGTATAAGATCTTTTAACTTGTATACAGAACCACAGAAATTACGTGATTTGTATTTTGTAGCTCATACATCCATATGTATTTTGATCTTACCACAACAGTGGCAATGCTGTGCAATCCATCTCAACAGTTTTTACTTCATCTTTTGATAATGTGCACAGTCTACCAACATTCTCTACCTTTGGCTTACTGATAAATAAGGAAGAACCAAAAAGAAAACTATGGATTGTCCTCTTTCCCTTTCTTTCCATGTCATCATTTTCACTGTAAGTGGTTGGTTAATATAGGGGAGGAACATGAGTAAGAAAGGATATGATAGGGTTCCTTGGTTGTTTGAGTTTATTAGAATGCCATTGCCTTCTTTCTGCATTTAGAGCAAGTTCTGCTTTGAATGAAAAGTGTGACTTCTCAAGTCTGGTAGTGCCTCCTCTTTCTCAATCGTAGATGTAACATGCTTGTCCTGGACTCAGTTTGAGTCTCCCTGAACTCCCACGTATTGTGGATCCATTGGAATTTTGTGCTCATAGAGCATCACGAAGGCTATATGTGAAAGGGGTGATAAGAGATGGCAGGTGAACAGGTAGTGGGTGGGGGGGATACACATATTATGCATATCGCCTTTACTGATATGCGTGTTGCATTGTTCCATGAATTTAACTTACAAGACACAAGTTCAAAGATAACATCATTAAGAATTTTAAGATGGCAATGGCAGAGCATTAAACTAAACACAGAGCCCTCATAAGCATAGGGTTTTGACTGTAAAGTGAGCATGTTATAATGGGATATCAAGGAACTGTGGCAGACATGAATATTGTGTGCATCTCCCCTGCTCACACTCCTGTTCCATTATCCCATCAGACCTCAATTACAAAACACAAGTACAAAGATAAAATTATTAATTTTAAAATGGCAACAATAGAGATTAAACCAAGCATAAGGCCCTTCTGAGTATGGGCACCTGTGTGACTATATAGGTTGCATGCCTTTGAAGCTGGTCTTGGCTGCTTCACTCACTTTCTGATACCTAGGATGGGATGACTCAAAGGTTGAACCCAGCTGGGCCTGTCAACTAGAGCACCTACCTGTTGTCTCTCAATATGAATTGGATTTCTCCAAATGCAGTGCTTGGGTACCAAGTGGCAGAGTCCATAGAGGGACATTTCAGAGGGCAAATATTCCAAAAGAACCAGGTGGAAGCTTTTTGGCCTTTAATGACCTAATATTGGATATCACCTAATATCACCTCTGCCATACTCTTCTGGTAGAAGCAGTTAGAAGACTACTCTGATTCAAGGAGGAGGGACGTAGAGCCTGCTTCTCAACAGGGAGAGTATCAAAAATTTAGGATCATGTTTTAAAACTGCTTCAGTGCTTAAAACTTACCAGGTGCTCAGGTGTTTTCACACTCTTCTCTTTCTCTCCTCTCCATTCCCATTTCCTCACACCTAGTTCTTTCTCTCTCATCTCCCTTCCTCCTCCTCCTCTTTCCTCTCTTTGTCTTCCTCTTCTTCCTCCTCTTCCTCTTCCTTCTCTTTCTTGTTTGTTTGTCTGTTTTTTTAACTCTCATTGCACCACACTTTTTTCATTGTTGAACAGGAGAAAACATTTAGAAAGTTGGAGAGAAACATGAAAGTGGGTGAGAAACAGAGAGGAGGAGAGAAAGTGGGATTAGCACTAACCTCTCTATTTAGCTGTGCGAATTTATGGCACTATTTAAAAATTTCAGACACCTAGATTATCTCCATTCACTCCATCTCAGCCCCACCTTCATTTCAAGAAAGATCTGTGATTATACAAATGTCCGTTTCTTCCTATTTATTTCTCATCTATTTGCCTTCGAATATAAGCACTTCTACTAGCCCTGGTCTCATGTTCTCTGCACTTAATTTCTCTATCAACTCTACTACATTTCTGGACTCTTCTAGAATTCAAGCAACATGGCTTCAAACATTCTATAACCAACATTATATAAAAGAGAGAGAAACTTATTCCAAATAAACTGAAGCAAGATGTGGCTGCAAGAGGAATTTTGGCCTATAAATGTAAAAAAATCTCATTGTATATTCTAAGAGAATGCATTTGGGAAGAGCATGTACTTCAGTGGAAACTGATAGAGCTGGTTTGTATAAAGCATCTTTAACCCATCTGCCACTTGAATGATGGCTTCTGACTCAGTCTCCTTATTTCAAAGGATACCACTTGAGTATTGCCTTAAATCTCAAACACTACTCATAAAACAGCACTTTGATTTGCTAAGTGGGACTAAATCAGAAACATGTAGACTTGGCATCACTCAGATTTACAAAATGATTGAGCAGTGTCAGAATAATGCCAAGTAAAACAGTGTGATGAACTCTAAACATTGTTTTCTCACATACCTAAGAGTACTTGATTCCAGGCTCTCCAGGGTCAATGCCAAAGATACCCTCGCCCTCGCACAATCTATGGCTTTGAGAGGGAAATGTATCATGGTGTTTGTCCCAAAAACCATTATGTCCCACATGCTGTAAGCCTGGTTTATATTGTTTACTAGATAATTAAGAAGCAAGACAAACATTTTATACTGGTGTTATTTGTTTTTTGGCCAAGATAATTCAAACTAGGTACATTAAAGTAGTGTCTCACAGGAAACATTAGGCTAACAGCTTAAAATCAAATGAAATCTTTCTTCTTTTCTTTTTTTGTGAAGAAGATTGGCCCTAAGCTAACATCTGTTGCCACTCTTCCTCTTTTTGCTTGAGGAAGATTGTCACTGAACTAAATCTGTGCCAATATTCCTGTATTTTGTATGTGGGATGGCGCCACAGCATGACCTGATGAGCAGTGTATAGGTCCGTGCCTGGAATTCAAACCTGTGAACCTTGGGCTGCTAAAGTGGAGCACGTGAACTTAACTGGTATGCCATCAGGCCGGCCCCCTAAATGAAATCTTTTTACAGTAAGAAATTATCTTTTTTCTCTATAGCCTAAGACAGGTGTTTTCATTTTTCTCTCTTTTAAGATCATTACAATGTCATGTCCATACCATTTTATATTCCACTTTTCCCAGGAATTATAACAGCATGAAGAACATAGGCTTAGGAGCCAGATGGACTTGGATTTAAATATTGGCTCCATCATCCACCATCTTTATGCGTGTGGTCAAGTTGTTTATCCACTTTGGTCTTCAGTTTGTTTATCTGTAAAATAAGGATAACAACTGACCCCCAATTATAACTTGGGTTCCACATGACTAGTCTCTGTGTAGCATCTTATTCAAAGAAACAGTAATTTAGCAGAAAAATGTAACTGAAGGTAATTAAGATATTTAGTATTTAAAATACAAAATTAAAAATTTTAAAAATAAAAGATTCGGTTGCTTTTATTGATGTATAGTTAGCATACAATAAATTACACATATTTAAAGCATAACATTTAATAAATTTTAACATTTATATACGCCCATGAAATTATCACCACAATCAAGATGATGAACACATCTATGTTCCCCAACAGTTTCCTCAGGTAGTGCCATCTCATTGTGGTTTTAATTTGCATTTCCCTTATGAAAAATGGCGTTGAGCATCATTTTATGTGCTTATTTGCCATCGGTATATTGTCTTTGGAGAAGTTTTTGTTCAAATGTTTTGTCCGTTTGAAAAAATTGGATTGTTTATTAAGTTTTGAGAGTTCTTCATATATTCTAGATAAAAATCCTCTATCAGCTGTGATTTGCAAATATTGTCTCCTGGTCTGTGGCTTGTCTTTTCGTTCTCTGAACAGTGTCTTTCATACAGCAGAAATTCTTAATTTTGATGAAGTCCTGTTTATCATTTTTTTGTTTGTTTTCTGGGTCAGAAATTCTTAATTTTGATGAAGTCCTGTTTATCATTTTTTTGTTTGTTTTCTGGGTCATGCTTTTGGTGTTGTTACATTCTTAATGCACAGAAAAACTTAATAAAAAGCCTTTCGACATCTCTCTCTAAATTGCTCTGGACAGGGGGCCAGCCCCATGGCCGAGTGGTTAAGTTCACGTGCTCCGCTTTGGCGGCCCAGGGTTTCACTGGTTCGGATCCTGGGTGCCGACGTGGCACCACTTCTCAGAGGCGGTGTGCCACATAGCACAACCAGAGGCACTCACAACTAGAATATACAACTATGTGCCCGGGGGGCTTTGGGGAGAAGAAGAAGAAAAAAAGAAGATTGGCAACACATGTTAGCTCAGGTGCCAATCTAAAAAAAAAACAACAAAAAAAGACTGCTTAAAGCAGTAATTATATATTATATTGGGCTGGCCCCATGGCCAAGTGGTTAAGTTCACAGGTCCCACTGCAGCGGCCCAGGGTTTTGCTGGTTCAGATCCTGGGCAGACATGGCACTGCTTGCCAGGCCACGCTGAGGCAGCGTCCCACATGCCACAACTAGAAGGACTCACAAGTAAAAGATACAACTATGTATACAGTATATGTATAATATGCACAACTATGTATACACTGTGTACTGGGGGGATTTGGGGAGAAAAAAAAGAAGATTGGCAACAGTTGTTAGCTCAGGTGCCAATCTTTAAAAAAATAAATAAATTGCTCTGGACAACAGTACTGAAAACCCTTGCTCTATACTTTCCTCAAATCTCCTCCTTACCTAGATATGTAGACTCTTTTGTTTCTCTGCCTCTACCCCACTTTTCTGTTTTAATCATGGATGAAATATCCCACTTTTTTTTTTTTTGAGGAAGATTAGCCCTGAGCTAACATCTGTCACCAATCCCCCTCTTTTTGCTGAGGAAGACTGGCTCTGAGCTAACATTCATGCCCATCTTCTTCGATTTTATATGTGTGATGCCTGCCACAGCATGGCTTGCTAAGCAGTGCGTAGGTCCATCCCCAGCATCCCAATCAGAAAACCCTGGGCCGCCAAAGTAGAACGTGCAACTTAACTGCTGTGCCACCGGGCTGGCCCCCAAAATATCCTAATCTTATTTGTCCAAGTAAGCATAGTTTGTTTTTTTTCAGTTTACCAAATAAGAAGCTGCTATAGTTAAAGTAGCTGCAGTGTCTACATAACCTTCTTTGGATGAGAACCAACATGGACAATGTGAGCATTAGATGAGATGATACATGATAGTGCTGAGTACAAAAGTAAATGCTTGAAATGGCTATCATTATTGCCATTTTATGCTGATTTAGCTAAACACTTTTCAGCATCACTCACAACTGTGAAGTTGACTATTGGTACTATATAGATAGATTTATAGTGTGTATATAACAAATGTAAGCATGGAAGAAAGAAGGAGAGAGGGAAGAAAAAGTTCTTTTTTGGAACGTACTCTTAAATATAAGTTGTTTTTTTTTTCCTGAGGAAGATTAGCCCTGAGCTAACAGCTGTGCCAGTCTTCCTCCACTTTGTGTATGGGTTGCCACCACGGTGTGGCTGATGAGTGGTGTAGGTCCATGCCTGGGATCTGAACCCACAAACCCAGGCCACTGAAGCAGAGCATGCCAAATTTAACCACTACACCACAGGGCTGGCTTCTGTAAGTTTTTTTTTTTTTAACTGGAAAATCACTTGTTTTCCATAGATGTAGTAACCTCACATGTGAGGTATCACCTAAATAAGTAAAGATGTCTAAAATCTATAAAGTGATTTGAGAGCTAAGAGGCCTAGCTCTCATTACTTGATCCCAGTATTGTCCTGCAAGCCAAAATATTTCAGTTACTTTTTCTAGGCAAAGATAGGAGAAAAAAAAGTTCTCTTATGGCCTTTTTAGGTAGCTATTCTCAATTTCCCCATGAGATAGCCTGAAATATTTAAAGGACTTTTGAGATCCAGGTTGGTTCTAGACCTTTCTTAACATGATCTTGGACAACATCTCCAGCTTCCTAGCTGGCCTTAAGAATCTATCTGGAACCCAGAGGTATCAGGACTAACTGAGTTCTATGATCCTGGGTTTTGTTCAGATCAGGGTTAGAGAGTACTCTCAGGGGAACATGGGCCTCACAGAATGAGTTGGCAAAAATTCCCTCCTCCTCCATTTCCTGGAAGAGGTTGTAAAGGATTGCTATTATTTCTTCTAAATGTTTAATAGAATCCACCAGAAAAGCCATCTGGATCTGATTTTTCCTTTGAGCAAAAATTTTTAATTACTAATTTAGTGTCTTTACTCATTATAAGTGTATTCAAATTTTCTATTTCTTCTTGAGCCAATTTTGGTCATTTATATCTTTCTAGGAATTTTTTATCTCATCTAAGTTGTCTAATTTGTTGACATAAAATCGTTCGTAATATTCCCTTATAAATCTTTTAATTTTTGTAGGATCAGTGGTGATGTGTCCTTTTTCATTCCTGATTTTGGTGATCTTTCTTCTCATTTTTTTTCTTAGTGAGTCTTACTAAAAGTTTGACAGTTTTTTAACCTTTTCTTAGAAGCATTTTTTGGTTTTATAAAATTTTTTGGTTTTATCTATTGCTTTTCTGTTTAATTGATTTGCAGTCTAATCTTTATTATTTCTTTTCCTCTCTTTGCTTTGGGTTGAGTTTACTTTTCATTTTCTAGGTTCTTAAGGTGGAAGCTTAGGTTGTTGGTTTGAGATCCTTTTTCTAGCAGAGGCATTTAAAGTTATAAATTCCCCTCTAAGTATTGCTTAGCTAAAAATGGATAAATTTATTGCTGGCTATTTTTTACTTCAGAAGATATAGTAGTAGTTTTTAATCTTGGTTTGGCAGAGACTACCCAGATATTTGTTCTGTTTGGACATTTGGGTTGAATATTTACTGCCCTGCCAAAGCTACAATCTTTAGGGGCATATACACTGTTGCTGGGAATTCTCTTTTGTCCCAAACATTTGTCCTCCAGAGAAAGTCTTACAAAACCATTTCCTCAGCTGTCTGCCTATACCTATTCACTTTCTCCCCTGCATTTGTGATTTTCTGTGACTTCTCATTTTACTAGTTCAGTTGCTTTCCATGATCACTTAAAGCTGAGAGAGGGTAGGAAGTGAGGGATATAGTGTTCTAAATGATGAAAGGAACTCATCAGAGTCAGACATATCTTTTGGATGAATGGGGTGATGTGATTTCAAAGGTGTCAGGAAGGCATTCCTCATTTCTTCTTCCCACCCACCTTTTTCTGGTTGATGCCCACTCATTCTTCAGTCCTTGGCTTAGATATTTCTTCTTCTAGAATGCTCTGAGCCTTTGCACTTGGTTAGACTTCCCTGCTCATAACACCATGTCTTAACTCTATCAGTAATTTCCACACTTTAGTGTAACTGCTTGTTTATTTATCTGTTCTCCTTGTTTTCTGAGGACAGGGCCCATCAGTGTGCTTCATATTGTGTAAAATACCTGGCAATATTGTGTGCTCATGTGGAATTAAAAAAATCGCTCTCTGAAATTTAGTGGTTACAGTTTTATTCCTTTGTATGTTTTTTACTCATCAATGTAAATTTGTTTTTCAGATCCTTTCCAGAAAGCAGGTTTGGTTGGGAGGGAGCTCGGGGTACCTTGGGAGCACCAAAGGAGAAGTGAGCACAGAAAGGGGCAAAGGGCTCACTAAAGGCTCCCTTTACCTTTGAGCTTAACATGGCTTATTGGAATCCTTGTTTTTTGATAAATTTGTCAACATTTTTATATTACCTTCAGTGATGAAATGGAAAGCATGTATGTTTAATTTGTTTATCTCACAAAATTGAGCTGGTGATCTTGTTTTACCTGAGAGAAATATGTCTAAATTTAAAATTATCTGACAAACTGAGAAAAGGGGAAGATATGTAAAAAACGAAATTTCAATTTGGGGTAATTACTGTCTTTTTTTTGTGAAGAAGATTGGCCCTCCGCTAACATCTATTGCCAATCTTCTTCTTTTTGCTTGAGGAGGATTGCTGCTGAGCTAACATCTGTGGCAATCTTCCTCTGTTTTATGTGAACTGCCACCACAACATGGCTTGATGAGTGGGGCTAGATCTGTACCCGGGATTTGGCCCCTGAACACCGGGCTGTAGAAGTGGAGCGTGGGAACGTAACCACTACACCACCGGGCTGGCCCCATGGGGTAATTACTTTAGAAGACACAGGTCAGAGATGATGTCATGTTCTAGGAGTAGTATTAATGTCTGTAAAATGCTTTAATCATGAGAATAATAGTAAAAAAAGGTAAGAATTGCTAAAATTTATAAGGAAATTTTCTCTGATCATACTCTTTCTAAAGAGAGCTATAATTCTATACTTTAAACCAAGAATTGCCACATTTTTATGCATATGGAAGGCTTGACACACCTTTTTTATTTTTTTTTTTAACTCAAATTATTTTGAGTAAGAAATTCTGGTAAGAAATAATAACACTTCACCTATATGTATCACCTTAGATTCCTTTTGGTTGATAAGATGTAACTTAAGAATAGCAACACCTGTACTTTGCTTTATAATTTGCAAACCAATTTCTTTTTTTTTCTTTAAAAATTATAAAAGAAGTTCATTTGGCTGGAGAAAATGACAGGATATACTGTATATGTATGTATTTAATATATAAAAATACATATAAAGTATAAGTATATATAAAGTATATCTCCTCCCTACATTCTCTAATCTCATTTCTGTGGAATCAATACCATTAACAGTTGTGTAAACTTCTAGACTTTTTTTAATTCACTTATAAACATATTTATGTGTGTATATATAACATGTAGCAAAGGTATAAATATAAAATATCTATGTATAGGCACACATTTATTCACAATTAATTTAGTTATTTTAATGTACATCTTGGACATGTATTTTTATGAATTTATGATAGTATTTCTGCTTGATACTTTACCAACAATAGAATTGATGGAGTAAAGGCTGTTCACATTTTAAGTATTACAGGCAAATTGCCTACCTAAAGGTTTATACTCCGTCCAGCTGTGTATGTGACTATCCTTCCGCCTGCCTCCTCCTGCCCCGCACCATTGCCAACATGGGTGTTATCAATCTTTTCAGTTCTTGTTAAGCTGAAAAGTGGTATCTCCTTGTTTAGTTTGCAATTTCCTGTTCTCTAGTGAGGTTGAACATCTTGTATTTCTTCTGCAAATTGCCTATGTATGCCTTTCTATTTTTTCCTTTGATATTTGTATTTTTCATACTGATTTGTGGAAGTTCTTGAATTATTAGAGATATTGACATTTTTGTTAAATATTTGTAATAAATATTTTCTCTCAGTTTAACATTTATCTTTTAACTTTGTAGTGTGTCTCACAAAAAATTTATTTTTGTTTTGTCAAATCTTCAAGATTTTCACATGTATTCTCATACAATCCTTAAAACAAAGCTATGCAGATAAGAACTATCATCTTTGTACAGATGAGCCAGCTGAGGTTCCTAGAGCTTAAATGACTGGCCCAAAGAGAAGGGACTCACATCTAAGCCTATACTTCTGGAGATGCACACTGTGACAAGGGAAACTATAGAGGATAGGTGAATAGGCTCAGGAGCCACAGAACTAAGAAGGAGCCACAGAACAAAGTTCCCTTTCAAACTGACTGCTCCTCAGGACCCAGCCATTGGTCAACAGTCTTTAAGGAGGCTGTGCCTAAAGCAGCGGTAATAGTTTTACAATGGCCTCTAGGTGGTTCTGGTGATATGAGGTGTTTGTAACTCCTTTGGCTTAGATTTGACACCCATTTCCCTTCTTCGCCTCTCCCTGCCAACTTTCTTTTATGGCTCTTGGCTCAGATCTTGGATATTAACTTTGCTTATTTCATGACTTCTGGCTCTGACCATTGGCTGGGCCTATGAACAGATTACTGGCAGCAATTTCAATGGATCCCCTGGTTCCAGAGCTAGGATTCTGGCCTTGGTTGAAGGTCACGGTGCTGGGAGGGGGTCTTAGGCCTTTGCATCAGTGGATGACAGACAAATGGAGAGTTGGAGAAAATGCAACAGAATAAACTTTATTTAAAAATTCCCTCAAAATGTTTAATGAGAAATTTCAGCTACTGGATACCAAAGACCAGTAAGGAAGTAGGAGTAGGTTGGAAGAGTGGTACATTTTGTTCTTTTTCTGCCTGGAAAGAACTAGTTATGGGCAGTTTACTCTGTCAGCATGGATTGAAGTCATATAAATTCTCCTTAATCATTCTGTCACCTTGTGTTTGAGAGGAACAGGGAGACTAGAGGAAACTGGAATGCTCCTCCTAGCCAATCTGAAATCTAGAAAGTAAAGTTATTGTCAAATGAAAAAGCAAAGTACAGAACATTGTGTATAGTATAATCCTATTATTATAAAATAAAACCCTACTCTAGAATATTAATATTGGTTAGGATTCTAACTTATAAATAGTAAAATCCAACTTTGGCTAAGTGAAGCCGGAAACTTCCTGTTGGGGATTTTGGTGGCACACTGATAGAAATCTTGGAACAGTTTCTGACCATTTCTCCCTCCCCCTCCCACTACACCATGAGCTTACTATAAACACATACAATCTCGTACCCAACCATGGGGAAAAGCCAAAATTTTCTAATACTTCTCAGCAGATGGAAGTTTCTATCTTATCAGTTAATTTTTATTAACAAGCATTTCTATTCTAAAGCATTTCTATTTGTTTAGATATTGTTTACATACAATATCTCATTTAATCCATACAGCAATCCTGTTTACAGATAGGGAATGTGAGACACAGAGAGTTTAGGTAATTTGCCCAAGCTCACACAGCTAGTAAGTGGTAAAGCAGGGAGTCCACAGTCTATGCTTTTTACTGTCTTAACCGCTAGGCTATGCTGCCCATCATGGGTGAAAATATGAGAGAGGGTAAATGTTTTCTTTAACAACAGGTAACATTTATTATAGATAATATTTATTGAGTGTTTATTATATTTCAGGACATGTACTACATACTTTACATGTAAAATGTTAATCTTCATTACAGTACTTTGTAAGAGGCATGATTTTTATCTCTATTTTATAGATGTAAAACCTGAGGGTAGAGAGGTACAGGAACTTGCTTAAGACCATACAATCAGTAATGGCAATTCTAGGATTTAAGCATAGATCTGTTTGTTGCCAGGACCTATGATATTAGCTATCCTCTATAGTTATAAAAAACAAACAACAAAACCCAGGTTTATTTAATATTCAAAGTATTGAACTTATAAAATCTACAATTATTAAGTTCACATACTGAGAGGCAGCTTTCAGAAATTTTTGAGAGAGCAACAGGAATGGACACACTTCACTTGAGGACTTAGTATGGAGGCAGTGTGGTGCAATGGACAGCATAGTGGATCATCTGGGAAATGGCATACTAGAGTTGGAGTCCTAGACCTGCCACCAACTCATTTTGTGACTTTGTGGAAGTTAGTTCACCTCTCTGAGTCGGAGACTTATCTATAAAATTAATGCCTAGGATTAGATCATCTCAAAGGAAGCTTCTGATTTAATGTTCACTGATTATCATCACAAATAGATTATAAAGAGGAGATGTTAGACTGTCTTAGGGTTTGATCTTGCCTGACTGTCCAGTTGGACATTATGCTATCTGGGTCTTTTTTGGATTATTTTCCAACTGGTGGGCTCCCTTTGTTGTGGGCAGGCAGATTTCCTTCCTGCCCAAGTTCCCTCCCTTTATCACCCTGTCTCTGGTGTACTACCCCTTCTTCTCAATATCTGGGTTTCTTTTCTACAGGGCTCTCTGTGGAGACTATGTTCTTCTGTAAACCAGTACTCCTGGCCTCAGCCTTCTCTGAGTTATTGGATTATTTGTCATCTGTATCTGTCACCAGATACTTAGTTACCGTGAATTATTTATTGTTGCCCATGTTTGCATTTTATGTAGAATTTTAAACACTACAAGCTCAAACTTTTAAATTCACAGTTGATTTTAAACATAAAAATATGTCTCCCGATATGTACCACAAGGACATTCATTTATGTCCGTATTATCATTTTTATGTCTTTTATGATTTATCATATTTTACTGTATTTGTGTTGTGTCCCCTTTTTCTTTTGAGATGAGCCTTCTTTTTTATACATAAGTTTTTTTTAGGGGGGAGGGTTACATTTCATTATTGCCTTTTCTGGTATTTTTCTAATTTTGTTCTTGTTAGACAGGAAATATTTTTTAAATGTGTTTTTGAGAGTTGGGATTTTTCTCATACAATTTCTCTAAGTTTTCATTTTTATTATATCTGTATGGGATTCCATATTGCTATACATTTTCATATATATTCAATTATGTGAAATGTTTGTGGTTCTTATATTACTCTTTTCTATGTGTCTCTTATGCCTCTACAACTAGACTAAGTGTTTTGAGGGCAGCACCATATCTGTAGCACCAGCTCCTGTCCTGGTATCTTTATGTAGGAATGGTCCCTTCAGTGAAAACTCTGTGAAAAGTGCTGTGCCAAAACTTGTAGTTATAAATTATAAACCACTCTTCTTGCCTATTTTTTGTACCTAGGTCTTTTTCCTCTTTCAAAATGATGTATCAAGTTGTTATTCCCAGCAAATAAGTCTTTCACAGTAGAGAAGCTAATTTATTTGGGTGGACATATTAGTGTTTTTATTAAAAAAAAGAGAGAAAGAACTATAGAGGTACCTCTGTTAGCCTTTATCTTCACCAAAGTAAAGCACAAGTAGATACTTGAAAATGTGATAATTAAGAAGCTACCCTTTCTTGATGCTAACAAGAATGAAAGAAGATACATACAAAGAATGGGCAAAGTAGAAAATTCTTGAAAGTTTAAAAGTGGGGAAGGAATTTATTTTAGATACACATTTATTTAGACCTCTGGCATCTGCTGATCCTGAGTATGAAAAGTTCCCCACAGGTCCTCATGGTAGGATGGAACACTTCAATTTTTAAAAAATTTTCTCAAGGAATGAGGACTCTTGCTGTAACCATTGTGCAGTTCTGGAACTGAACCTTGAATAATGGTCTTTATTGGCATGAACAATGGTCTTTATTGGTATTAAATAGGGATTGGCAAACTATAGCCCAAATCTGGCCCACTGACTTTGTATAGTTTGTGAGCTAAGAATGATTTTTACATTTTTAAATGATTGGGGAAAAAAATCAAAAGAATAATATTTTGTGATGTGAAAAATATATGAAATCCAAATTTCACAATCCATAAATTGGAACAAATCCATTCTCATTTGTTCACATATTGTCTATGCTTGTTTTTATTCTACGGTGGCAGAGTTGAGTAGTTGTGACAGAATCCACTTGTCTCACAAAGCCTAAAATGGTTGTTATGTGGCCCTTTACAGAAAAAGTTTGCTTTTATACCCCTAGTATAAGGGAAGATAGGATAGGAGACCAAAAAAAAAGTGGGTTGGGGGCAGAAATGAGGATAGACGATAGAGGCAGAATTCCTTTCCTGCTCCCTTTTTGTCCTTCCCTTGTCTCGCCTGTTCCCCAAAAACCTCTCTCTTTTCCTCTTTCACACCCCCTCTCCCACTGCACCCCAACTCTGTGTTCACAAACACATATGTGTTTTGAAATACAGAAAACAAGTCTTTCATTATTATGAGGGTTTGTAGTTTCTTTTAATTTTTTAAATTATATTTTCCTTTATTATTTTAAATCTGGAGTTTCAACCATCTGGGAAAGAAAACTGGGGACCTCAGTATGTAGGCTGTCCATTTGGCAACAGCTAAAAGTAGTGCTAAGACTAATCAAGAGGAGTGAGACTGAAAATGAAGCTTTGTTGGCCTGTTTTGGGAAATTTGGACCAGATCCGACAGCTTGAACACCGTTTTTGACCACCGTGCTGGGAATCCTGTTTTGTTCCACTGTTCAGAAAACCTTTAGGGGTTAAACTTCTGTCATTCAGTTCTTCATGGAGAAACAACAACACAAAACTAGGGGCTCAATTTAGAGGAGAAGCTGAAACTGATTCAAACAAGATTTCATTAACTAATTTGGGGAGCATTTGGAGCTGTTCTGAGCTATACAATTACTCTTTTTTTTCTCATCTCCACTGGCACTCTGAGAATCAGATCACCTGGGGAAAGCAGCTTTAAAAAATTCCAGATGGTGTGTGTGATGCTCCAGCTGTGGAGAATCTCTCCCAGTCAGGCAATCTGCCTTTCTGCCGGAACCCTCTAAAACTGTGCTGCCCATTTGTCATGCTTCTCCAATTGCAGCCTTCTGGATAGCTTCTCTTTGCCTTGTCTGACTCTTCCTTTCCAGTTTTTATCATCCCCCTCCATGAGCTAATGTAGTAACATCTCTTCATTGGCTATAAATCCATAGAAGAACCCAATATAAAATATGGTTTTGTGAAGGAAAATTGAAAAACATCTGTTTTTTTACCCATAAGATTCAGTGTTCACTTGTCTCATATGACGACGTGACTGTGCATGTGTGAAAAAGAAAAGAAACAGGAAGAAGGGAGGGAAAGGCTAGGATGAGGGTGAGCAAGAAAGAATTCGCACTTGTGTTTTTGTAGCCAGCTGGACCAAATAACTTCACCTCCATGTCAGCTTGATTAGAATCCTGGGTTAATGTTGAGAAAGGTCAGTCTCACTGACTAGAATGAACTTGATGGGGCTACCAAAGAAGTGATTTCTCCTGAATTGGTCCTGGCTATTGTCTTGATTATAAGCTCTGTCTGGAGTTAGTCCTAGTTTATGGTGGCAAGGCCTGAAAGCTTATGGGCATCTTTTGGTCTCCAGAGGGTTCAGGTGGGCTTTCCTTGAAACTTGAACAGTGTGGGCAAGTAAAGGGAGGAATCAGATAGCAAATGAAACCCCATGCTGTTGGCTACCTGCTGCCCTTGTTGTGTCTTTCTATAGTATTCTACATATAGAATTTCTTTTTATATTTATATAATATATAATTCTCTCACTCTCCATATATATATATATATATATATACACACACCTTTCTTAATTTGTAGAATATTAAATGGGGTGAATTTTTGAACCTTCCATTTTAGGTTCAGGTAAGGTACATGGGTCACTTCAGTTTTATTTTACTTGGTACTTGGTACCTTTTGAAATCTAGATGAAAAATTACACAAATTGGCGGGAACTAAAATTTCTTTTCCAATATTATCATGTTAAAAAATTATATAGCATAAAATGCAAAGATTGTAAGTTTACAATTTGATTAGTTTTGTTAAAAGTATACACTTATGTAACCACCACCTCAGACAAGATCTGGAACATTTCCATCATCCAGAAAGTTTCCTATTGTCCCTTTCCAGTCAATCCTCATCTTCCAAAGGCAACCACTGTTCTGATTTCTATCACCATAGATTATTTTGCCTGTTCTTGAACTTCATATGTATTTTTTGTGTCTGGCTTTTTAAGCTTAACATAATATTCCCATTACTCATCCATGTTGTGTGTGTCAGTAGTTCATTTAAAAAAATTTCTGAGTTGTTTTCCATTGTATGAATACCCACAATTTGTTTATACATTCTCCTGTTAATGAAATTCTAACTTATTTTCAGTTTTATGGTCATGCTTCACTTAACAGTGGGGATATGTTCTGAGAAATGCGTCATTAGGCAAGTTTGTCGTTGTGGGAACATCATAGTGTACTTACACAAACCTAGATGGCATAGCTTACTACACACATAGGCTATATGGTGCTAATCTTATGGGACCACTGTCACATATGTGGTCTATTGTTGACCAGAACGTCATTATGAGTCATATAACTGTATAGAGTGAAAGTTTTAATCATGATGTCTGATTTATCAAAATTTTCTTTTGCGATTAATGCTTTCTGTGTGCTGTCTAAGAAATCCTTGTCTACTCCCAAGACTGCAAAAATGTTTTTCCATGTTTTCCTCTAGACATTTTACTAGCCTTAGCTTTTACACTGAAGTGTATGACCCATTTCACATTAATTAATTGTGTCGGGGAAAGCTTAATGTTTATTTTTTCCATATTTTTCTAGTTATTCCAGTGGCATTTGTTGAAAACACTGTCTATTCCTCACTTAATTATATAATTGAGGATTTAGGCTATTGGTCTGTAGCTTTTTTTTTTGTAATGTCCTTTCCAGATTTTGGTGTCAGAGTCAAGCTGGCTTCTAAAATAGGTGGAAGCATTCTTTTTTCTTCTTTTTCTGGAAGAGTTTGTATAATATTGATATTGTCTTCCTTGAAGGTTGATAGAACTTACTAATGAACCCACCTGGGCCTGGAGTTTTCTTTGTGTGAGATTTTTATTATAAATTTAGTTTCTTTAATACATATAGGGCTATTCAGATTTTCTATTTCTTCTTTAGTCATTTTTGTTAATTTTTTTAAAAGAACTTGCCCATTTTAAGTTGTTGAATTTATTGGCATAAAGGTGTTCATAGTATTACCTTACTATCTTTTTAATGCCTGTAGGATCTGTACTGATGCTTCTCTTTTATTCCTAATATTATTAACTTGTGTTTTTTCTCATTCTTAATTTTTCTTGGTAGGTGTTTATTAGTTTTATTAATCCTTTAAAAGATTTTGGCTTTGTTAATTTTCTCTATTGTTTGCTGATTTCTACTCTGATCTTTATTATTCCTTTCCTATTACTTTGCATTTAATTTGCTCTTCTTTCTCTGGCTTCTGTTTTTCGTTTTTTTGTGAGGCATATTAGCCCTGAGGTAACAGCCACTCCAATCTTCCTCTACTTTGTATGTGGGATGCCTCCACAGCGTGGCCAATGAGTGGAGTAGGTCCACACTCAGAATCCAAACCCGTGAACCCAGGACCACCGAAGCACAGTGCGCAGAACTTTAACCACTCAGCCACAGGGTTGGCTCCCTCCTCTAGCTTCTTAAGGTGGAAACAGATAACCAATTTTAAGTCTTTCTCTTTTCTCTAATATAGGAATTTATAACATAGATGCCCTTTTTAAGGACGGTTTTGGCTGCATTCCACAAATTTTGATATGTTTATTATTATTCAGTTTGAAATATTTTCCAATTTCTCTTATGATTTCTTCCCTGACCAATGAGTTACTTAGAAATGTGTTATTTAATTTCCAAATACTGGGGATTTTCTTTTCATTTCTCTCTTTTTCAAATTGGATTATTTTTATTCATCTGTCTTCAAGTTCACCACTTTTTATTCTACATTCTGTTTTTAAGCCCATCTAGAGAATTTTTAATTTCAGTTCTAGAATTTCTATTTAGTTTTTATTTATATATTGTTTTCATTTCTCTACTGAGGTTTCTTATCTGTTAACTCATTAAAAATATATTTTATTTTAATTTTTTACGTATTTATAATAGGTGCTTAACGTCTTTGCTAAGTCCAACATTTGGGCCATTTCTGATCTGGTTTCTATTGATCAATTTTAATTTTTCTGTTTATTTATTTTTGACTATAGATAACATTTTTCTGTTTTTTATGTATCTGCTTGATTTTTAAATTGAATAGACGTTGTGAATAAAAGTATTGTAGAGCTTCTGGATTCTGTTTTCTTTTTATGGGTAGTACTGATTCTCATTTTAATAAGCAGTTCAGTTACAGGCTGGTCACCTTAAACTTTTGTAGGCTTTAGGCTTTGTTCAGTATTGTGGAAAGTTCAGGGTGTTTCTTAAGCCCCTCTAGTTTGGCAGGACTTCACTTTCAAACTCTGTCTCCCTTCTGGGTCTCATTAGGATTTGGTTTCAGGCTCTGTTAGGGTAGATTTAGAGTAGCTTTTACACTAGTGTTAGGTTCTTACTCCTGTGGTGTGGCCTTCTGTTGTCTCAACTGAATGCCAGGGATGTCATCAAAGTATTAACAGTCTCTTACTCTGAAAGGGCCAAGAACTCTGCTTTTCTTCTAGCATACTTATCCTCTAATATCTCTATTCCCCTCTCAATCCCATAGTAACTGTTATCTGGTAAACCTTGCAAGGTCTCACTCTGAACATGTACAGCCTCACCCTTAGTCAGGGATACACACAGGACCTCCCACGTGGACTCCTAGGGCCTTCTTCTCTGCACGGCTACCTTTTCTCTGATGCCTTGCCTCAAAGAGTACAGTTCAGCCAACCTTAAGTCTGATTTCTGTCTCCTCTGGTCAGTGGGACCACCTTGACTCCAACTCTCTGCATTGCAGTTGGGAGATCGTATCCAGTCAGAGAGCTGGTTGATCATGGGGCTCACCTCATGAGTTCCCTTTCTCTCAAGGGTTGCAGTCATGTGCTATCTGTTGTCCACTGCCTAAAAAGCGTTGCCTCAAATAGCTTGCTCAGTTTTATAGTTGTTTATGTCAGGAGGGCTGATCCAGCACCAGTTACTCCAACATGGTTGAAAGTGGAATTCTAGATCTACCAATTTGCTGTGTTCTATTTGTCCTGTCTTCTTCTTTTTCCCTTGTTTTTCTCCTTTCCTATTTTCTTTTGGGTTAATCAGATTTTTAATGTTTCATTTTAATTCTTCTAAAGACTTTCTAGCTATAACTTGTGTCTTATTTTTAAGTGTTTGCACTAGAGATTACAATATGGATCTTTAACTTACCACAATCTATTTAGAGTTAATATTGTAGTATTTTCAATAAAATGTAAAAGTTTTATAATACTGTAATTACATTTACATCCCCCACCCTTTGTGATATTGTTGTTATATATTTTACATCTACATATATTATAATCCCACAATATAATATTACAATTTTTTCATTAAACAGTCAGGTTTTTTTTTGGTGAGAAGGATTGGCCCTGAGCTAACATCTGTTGCCAGTCTTCCTTTTTGCTTGAGGAAGATTGTCCCTGAGCTAACATCTGTGCCAATCTTCCTCTGTTTTATATGCGGGATGCCACGACAGCATGGCTTGATGAATAGTGTATAGATCTGTGCCTGGGATCAGAACCCACAAATCCCAGGCCACCAAAATGGAGCATGCAAACTTAACCACTATGCCACTGGGTCGGCCCCAAACAGTCAGTTGTTTTTTTTTATTGTGGTAAAAAACAGGCATCATAAAATTTATCATATTAACGATTTTAAGTGTATAGTTCAGTAGATTTAAGTATATACAGTCAGTTGTTTTTTCAAGAAATTAATAGAAAGTAGAAAATATCATCTGTTAGAATTATCCACATTTTACTATTTCCGCTTCCCTTTATTTCTCTTTGTAGGTATGAATTTCCATCTGATGTCATTTCTTTTCAGCCAGAGAACTTCTTTTAGCCTGAGGTGTGTGTCTGTTGGAGACATCCTCTCAAATTTTGTTCATATGAAAATGTCTTCAATTCTCCTTCATTTTTGAAGGATATTTTACCTAGATATGGAATTCTGGGTTGATGGTTTTTAGTTTTTTAATTTTTGATTTTTATTTTGTTTTTGGTTTTTAAAAATATTGTCCCACTTTCTTCTTGCCTTTATTCTTTGTGTTGAGAAGTCAGCTTTCATTTGTAGTATTCTTCCTTTTTGTGTAATGAGTCATTTTACTCTGTCTGCTCTCAGGATTTTCTTATTACCTTTGGTTTTCTGCCATTTTACTAAAATGTGCCTAATGTGATTCTCTTTATATTTTTCCTGATTTGGGTTTGATGACTTTCTTGACTCTAAAAGTCAATGTTTTTCATCAAATTTGGGGATTTTTCCTACATTATATTTTCACAATTTCCCCCCCACAATTTCATGCTCTTTTCCTTCTGAGATTCTTATTACACATATGTCCAGCTATTGGATATTGTTCTACAGATCCCTGAGACTCTGCTAATTTTGTCCAATCTTTTATTCTCTGTGTTCTTCAGAATTAATACTTTCTATTGATCTGTTTTCAAGTTTGTGATCTTTTCTTGGAAGGGCTCCAATCTTTTGTTAAGCCCATCTATTGAATTTTTTATTTCAGATATTGTTCTTTTCATTTCTAGAGTTTTCATTTGGTTATTTTTCATAGTTTCTATTTTTCTGCTTAAATATTCCATCTTTTCATTCATTATTATCATCTTTTCCTCTAGTCCTTGATTGTATTTATAGTAGCAGCTTTAAAGCCCTTGTCTGCCAATTCCAGTGTCTGCATCATTTTGGGGTTTCTATTGACTGCTTTTTCTTTTAACTGTGGGTCACATTTTTTCTATTCCTATGTCTGGTAACTTTGAAATTGTATCTGGACATTAGTTTGATACGTTGTAGAGAATCTGGATTTTGTTGTCTTTCTCTGAAGAGTGCTTCTTTTCTTTTAAATTCAGCAGACAGCTCAATTATTGGTTGGTCAACTTAAACTAGTGTAGACTTTGTTTTACACTTTGATAGAGCAGATCTATTTTAGTTTTTCTTTTAGTCTTAGAGTGAGACATAGACTATACTCACATGGCATTACTCCTTTTTGCACTTTTACTGGACAGTCCAAATGTTTATCAAGCCTCTCTAACTTGCAGAATTGAAACTCAAAACACTGTCTTCCTGCATTGGGCAGCAGCTGAAATCTCTGCTCAGCCTTTTCAGCTTTCCAGCAGACTTTTTGGAATCTCACAGTTCAATGGTCAGTTTATACTTAGATTTTATACTTGGATTAAAATGATATGCTTAGAACTTATGCTTAGTTTTGAGAGCTCCCTCTTCTGTTTAGTTTTTTCCTCTCTTGGATTTCCTATCTCAATTTCTGGACTCTTTGCCAGCCTTAATCTCTGTGCCCTTGGGGTTTCTGCACCGTTCTGCATAGACTGGGGAATGCCCTGAATAGATTATTGAGTAAATTATTGTATATGGCTCATTCATTTCCTTTCTTTGGACTGAATCAATGTTGCATGGATAAAGGGGAGAATGTTTGTTAAAAAAACAGTTGTGCCAGTAAACACTCTGTCATGGTAATAACCCTACATGGCCCTTCTGTGACTGGCCTGGAAAATGATTGGCAATGCTAGATTGGCACTCCGTATCTCACCAGGAGCCAGGTTAGGAACATCCTGTCACCGCAGATCATTGAGCAACCTATATCACTAGGGTTTTTTTTTTTTTAACAGGATTCCCCTGAGAGTATGTGCATTTCCCCTTCTTGTTTGGTCATAGTAGAATAGGTGAGGTGCCCAGATAAGTGGCTTTGTGAAACTTCACAAACCTTGTGAAATAGAATTTATATGTCTTCTTTGATTGGCACTGTTCATGAGAAAGTGTTTCTGGTATGTTTGCCCAACACATTTCATTTTCTTCCTTCTGATTATAGCATTTCTGCTACCATCCCAACTTTTCTTTGGAGAACCCTTCATGTTATTTATGTGGAACACTCAGTCTTCATACTTGTGCTCTCTGCTTATCTTCCTGATCCATACCCCATCTTTCTCTCCTCAGGAGTGGAAATGTGGCCCCAAATTACCACAGTGATTCATTGAAATATAGACCAGCATATAAGTAAGACCAAATAGAATTCTCCTCAGGATATTTCTGTTCAGCTTAGACCATGAGCTCCTAAGGCAAGAACCACCTTTTGCTCACCATTGCATCCTCTGCACCTAGCACAGGCCTGGAAAAATGTGAATGAATCTTGAATAGAATGAGTGGCCTTTGTCAGAATCATGCAATGATGGTGTCTTTGGCTTTCCAAGACTGGGTGTTTCTTTTCCTACCTGATAGCATCTCTCTAAGAAATATGAGTTAGGCATTGGCAAAGGTGTTCATCAAATGGACCTCACCAATATATCATTGGGGGCATGACTGAGAGAGAAGAAAATCCTGGAGGGAGTACATTTGAAGCTAGACCTTGATTTCCCCAGAGGAGTACAATTTTGATCTTTGAAACAGGTGTGTGTGTATTTATGTGTGAGGACACGTGTGCACATGTATGTGTGTGTGTGTAAACTGAAAGATGAACAGGAAGTTCATTCCTTTTCTTAGAGCTCTTTCCTTCAAGTCTTTGTTCCCCATTCTGCCCCCAGGACATCAAAGGACTCAGGAAGGTCTTTCTCTAGATATGCCTATTTCAAGTATATCAGCTAGACACTCAGTATGGACAACCTTGAGAGATAAAAACTCCAGGAGGGACCCAGTCACCGGGGAACTCCTACAGTTTTGTGAGTTTTGCCTCCAGCAGCTTGACTTGTTCTCACAGTGAATACTGGGGAAAAATCTCTTCGTGTTTCTGGCAGGGGAAGGGGAAAAGAAACCATCTTGAAATATGCCAAAGCATTCTGTTCTTCTTAACAAGATCTGCCCTCAGTAGAAACTATTTAACCAAAGCCTAACTTGCTGGAGTTTTATCAGAGCCTAAATGACTTGGGAGAAGGGAAATACCTAACTCCAGCCTCCTCTAGCCGTCCTGTTCCACCTAGAGAGGGGAGAGGGAGTTGCTGAGAAGTACTTGTGAAGTTTACAATCAAGAGGTACAGGCTCACTAAAAGACTGATACCTAATCATAGTACTACAAAATGCTTCCCCTCCCTATACTTTACCACCACATCACTATAGGCCTACAGCAATTCTAATACACCATGTCTAGCTATCAAGGAAAAATTACGATGGGGATCAGCCCAGTGGCGCAGCGGTTAAGTTCACACCTTCCACTTCGGTGGCCCAGGGTTCGCTGGTTCGGATCCCTGGTGCAGACATGGCACTGCTTGGCAAGCCATGCTGTGGCAGGCATCCCACGTATAATGTGGAGGAAGATGGGCATGGATGTTAGCTCAGGGCCAGTCTTAGCAAAAAAAGAGGAGGATTGGCAGCAGATGTTAGCTCAGGGCTAATCTTCCTCAAAAAAAAAAAAATTACGAGACATACTAAAAGGCAAAACAACCACACAGTTTGAAGAGACAGAGCAAGCATCAAAACCAGATCCAGATATCACAGGGATGTTGGAATTATCAGACCAAGATTTTAAAGCAATGATTATTAATATGCTAAGGGCTCTAGCAGATAAAGTAGACAGCATGCAAGAGCAGATTGGCAATGTAAACATGGTGGTCAAAATTCTAAGAAAGAATCAAAAGAAATGCTAGAGATAAAAAACGCTATAAAAGAAATGAAGAATGCCTCTGATGGGTGTATTAGTATTAGTATAACCTAGATGAAATGCACCAGTTCCTTGAAAGATACAATCTGCCAAAAATACAAGAAGAAATAGACGATCTGAATAGGCCTACATCTATTAAAGAAATTGCATCAATAATTAAGAACGTTCCAAATCAGCACCAAGCCCAGATGGGTTCACAGGAGAATTCTACCAAATATTTAAGGATGAAATTATACTAATTCTCTACAATCTATTTCAGAAGATAGAAGCGGGGGAACTACTTCCTACTTATTCTGAGGCCAGCATTTCCTTACTACCAAAACCAGACAAAGACATTACAAGAAAAAAAAAATACAGAACAATATCTCTCATGAACATAGATGCAAATATCCTCAACAAAATGTCCTTCGGTAGGTAAATGGATACACTGTGGTACATCCAAACAATGGAATATTATTCAATGCTAAAAAGAAATGAGCTATCAAGCCATGAAAAGACATGGAGGAAGCTTAAATGCATATTACTAAGTAGAATAAGCAAGTCTGAAAAGGCTACATACTATATGATTCCAACTACATGACATTCTGGAAAAGATAAAACTATTGAGACAATAAAAAGATCAGTGGTTGCCAGGGGTTAGGGAGGAGGGAGGGATGAATAGGCAGAGCACAGATGATTTTTGGGGCAGTGAATCTACTCTGTATGATGCTATAATGATAGATACAAGTCATACATTTGTCCAAACACATAGAATTAAAACACCCAAGGTGAACTCTAATGCAAGCTGTGGACTTTGAGTGATAATGAGTCAATAGATGTTTATCAGTTGTAACAAATGTACCACTCTGGTGGCAGATGTTGATAATGGGGAAAGTATGCATATGTAGGAGAAGGTGGTATAAGGGAAATCTCTGTATCTTCTGCTTAGTTTTGCCATGAACCTAAAACTGCTCTAAGAAATAAAGTCTGTTTCTAAAAAGTGAACATTGTATCATTCTTTAATAAGAGAAAATAATAAAGTCTTTAGCATTTAAATGCTCATTTGATATTTGACTAAAGTCTTGGTACTCATTTTTTTAACTTCCATTATATCTCATGTAAAAATACAACCATTTTTATTGTATATATTTACAGTTAATTGTTTATTTCAAGTAAAATGATATGGATTGTGACTAAATGTGCTCCAAACTCTTCTAGGCAGAACAACATATACATAAGATGAGGAAGATCTAGATCCTACTTTCGGAAAGATTTCAGTCACAGTTGAGAAACATCAATTTGGGAAACAGAGAGTAGTACACACCAGTTTAAAATAAAGTACCAATGTTTCAGAATACCTGCTCTTTGTTGTTTTTTTCTTTTGTAGTTCAGGGCTGTGATAGTCCTTTTCCTGACTAGTTATTCTTAGTCCACTTTGCTTATGGATCATCTAATTTGGAATAAACTCAAGTCTAACCCAAATAAATCTCATAGCCAAGAAATGAGTAACGATGTGAAAGCTGCTCCCTCAGAAGACACCCAAAGCAAACCTTTTAACAAACACCAGAAGAACAATAAATAGCTTAATTAGCCTATTCACCATCAAAATTTCAGTGATTCTAAGAAGATGTACCTCAAAATCCACTAATGTTCTTATCCCTGAGTAAGACTCAGAGCCCTCTCTCTTGGAAATGGCTTGCCAGCCTTCCAGTGGAATAAAAAGTTCTCATCACCTTCTGTTTTCCATCTTGCTTTAAATCCTATTCACAGATTGTGTTAAGGGTCACTTTGACATTCATTTCTCAAATCAGACTTGGCTAGTGCTCTTTATGAATCTTCAAAGCACAATTCTTGAAAAAATGCTACTAATTCAAGTTTTGAAAAATGCACTCCTTGGGTGATCCCAGAAGTGTTTGGCAACAACTGCATTATTAGACAAAACAGAAATAATCATCCAGCTGAGAAAGAGCTTATTTTATATACTGTTTGGTAGAAAGTTAAATTGTTCCTCATATTCTAACATTGATTGGTGTCCTGACCTTTCCAAATATTTAACCTGTAAAGACATTTGAGAAGCCCAGGACTTGCTCTCTCTGTCTCTTCAAAATGATAGATTTCACGTGAATTTTTACAAATGGGATCTCACAACTCCCTATAGCTGCAAAGGAGCAGCTGTCTTAGAAGGTACAGAGCGTGAGAAAACACTTTCCAGAGAGCTCTGGGACTTCCCATTATCTGGAAGTTTTTAAGGTCTTAAAATTTGTGAAGAAAATGAAAGTTTTATTTGTTTATTTGCTTTTAAACGAAGGGTCTACATCATGATAATCAGCTGCACCTGTTTGGAAGCAGCCTTTCGCAGTTTTCATTTAGCATGCTGCTGCGTGTATTTGCTTAATTCCTCACAGAAATGTGTCATCAAATAAGAAATGTATAAAATTACCATTTAAAAATAAATAAGCAGTTGGCATTTTCAGAAGAATCATTTCCATAAAATTCCAAATTTTATGAACTAATGCTAAGCATTTTCAAACCAGTTGTTTCAAGGATTTAAAGAAAATTTATTACTATTAAATCTTGGCAAGATGACCAGTGATAGAAGATTGTATACATAGTTTCAAAATTTTTGTTTTGGATCATCAGGGATTAAGCACAATGGAATATATTCTGTGAAATCAAAAGTAGAGCTGGGGCAAAGAGTTCTCAAAGAGCTTGGTGTTCTGTAAGGCTCTCATTAGAAATGGTAGGAGAACACAGAAACACTAGCAACAAAGATGTGGGGCACATTACCTCCGAATGCCAGCTGTAGGATTCTGCCTCATTCACGACTAGATTAATTACCAGGTTATCTCCAGTGAACTAGCCTTTGGGGGATGAGTGAAGATATTTAAAGGAAGAGCTAAGTAGCCCAGTGGATGGAAACTATCAATTTATAGTTGCTTCATATTCTGATGGTTGAGTAGAGGCCCAGGGCAGTGGACTCTTGGGATTATACGGAGATTAAGCTATACCTTTTACATTCCAATGAAAAGGAAGTATGGCAGCATGTTAAATTGGAAGTTTCTACTAAGGCATCAATATACAGCAGATGTCACACACTAAAGCAAAGTACCGGGCCAAGTTGCAGAAGGATATATACCTGGAAACTGGTCACCTAATCTTAAAAACTCCTCTTCCATACAGAGGCTTTTAAAGTGTGGATTGTTAGATATTTGAGGAAGACTTTTTAAGGAAGCTTTATTTGGAGAAAGTGGTACTGTGAATCTTTTTCTCCACACTTCTGTCCCAAAAGTGGGGTGAGTGCTTCCCTCTTCACCTAAGGTCAAGAGAGAAGAGCTACCTGAGGCCCTTAATATGGATTTCCCACCATTGGGTATGGGAGAATGCACTGGGAGAACTGACTTCTCTTCAGGAAATCTAGAAATCCAAGAAAGATGGCCTAGCTACTTTTGTGGTGGGGCAAAGGAGGATCGCTACTGCACTGGAATTTGACTGAACTTTTGAGAGTAGTTTTGGGGAAAGAATCCATGAGTGTTTGTAATGGGTCAAATGTGGGGTCATATGAACAAGGGACATCTTAGATCCAGTGCAATAGAAATTCCTAGACAGGCAAACAGGCCTCGGCAGAGGTGCACTACTGTGTCCCTAGAGCCTGAGGACTGCCAGAACAGAATGCCTTCTTCCAAGTCGAGGGAATGAATGTGACAGACTGCCAGCATTTGAGGATGTGTGTAGTGCTTTGAAAAATCTGTGAAGACACCTACAAGAGAAAAAGTAGCTTTAAGCTTCTACCAGGCTCAGAGAATGAAGCCAAATTATAACCATACTAATTAAGTAAGAGTTTTCTTGCTTCCTTTACTTTTCCCTTATCCTTCTGCAGAGCCTTGAGCAGGAGGTAGATGTAATTTTGAATGAAGTGTAAAGCTTTGATTATACCCTGGGCTCTGGGATTAGATGTTTTGTGAACTGTGAGACTATGGTTAAGTCTTAAAGTGACCATAGAACATTTGCTACTTGAGAGTGAGACTTAAAAGCCATGGAACTGCCCAAGTTTCGGTCCAGGGGCATAGGAAATGCTTCCCCCACAAAATACATTTTAAAGGAATAGGGTGAGACAAAAGTATGCTATCCAGTTATCTCCCATGATTCTGCTTGTTCAATGTGCTGGTTTTGGAAAAGTTTTTTTCAAAGTTTGCAAATTATGGTACAGAATCATTTTAGAAGAGAATATCATGATGGTTAAGAACATGAGCTCTAGAATTAGACTAGGCTCAGATCCTGGCTCTGCCACTTTTTAGTTATGTGATTTCGGATAAGTTACTTAACTTCTTTAGAATCAATTTGGTTATCTGTCAAATGAGGCTAACAGTAGTAACTACCACAAAAGGTTGTTGTTAGCATTAGATGGGATAATGCAGGTACAATGCACACCTTGGTGTCTAGCTCCAAATGTTAGCTGTATAACAAATTTAGACTTTGAAGAGGTTAGATTTTGCTATAAGGTAATTTAATCATATAGATTTTAAAGTAATAGCCAATTGTGAGCTAGATTGGCTTTTAAGCTTTTGGCTGTTGAAAATATCATCAAAATATTTTTTCAAGTGTAAATTATCAATGATTATTATTTGTATTTTTTTAATGTGCCACTATGAACCATGCTAGAATACAAATGCTTGTATATCTTTGTTCACTGATGCATTCATTTCTGTAGAGTAGATTTATCAAGGTGGGATGTCTAGTTCAAAAAAATATGTATTTTTGAATTTCCCCATAACGTCAATCTTATTAAGATATAATTTACATATGGCAAAAAATGACTTTAGAAAAATGATTGTAGTATACAGTAGTCCCTTCTTATCTGTGGGGAATACATTCCAAGCCCCCTTGTGGATGCCTGAAACTGCAGATAGTACTGAACCCTATATATACTATGTTTTTTCCTATACGTACATACCTATAAGGTTTAATTTATAAATTAGGCACAGTAAGAGATTAACAACAGTAACTGATAATAAAAGATAACTATAACAGTATATTGTAATAAAAGTTACCATAGATTTTAGCAACACCAGCGTATGATTTTTTTTTTTCCTTATTAAGTCCAGAACTTTCATCTATTCACTTAATGGAAGCACCTTATGGCTTCTCTTTGGCATATCTGAATTGCCAGCATCACTACTCTTGAGCTTTGGAGCCATTATTAAGTAAAATAAGGATTACCTGAACACAAACACTGTGCCTCAACAGTCGATCTGATAACCGAGACGGCTACTAACTGACTAACAAATGGGTAGCGTATACAGCATAGAAATACTCGACAAAGGGATTATTCACATCCCCAGCAGGATGGAGTGGATGGTGGGAGATTTCATCATGCCACTCAGAACAGCGTGCAGTTTAAAACTTATGAATTGTTTATTTCTGGAATTTTCCATTGAGGAGTACTACTGTATAGTCATGTAACCACTACCACCATCAAGATATAGATTTAAATCACCCTGAAAAGTTCCCTTGTGCCCCTTTGCAATCAATCTCCTCTACCTAACCCTAGTCTTTAGCTGCCTCTGATCTGATGTCTATTCCCAAAGTTTTGCCTTTTCCAGAATATCATATAAATGGAATAATAAAGTGGTCATATGTGTCTGGCTTTTTAGCATAATGCTTTTGGAGATGTATCCCTCTTGTTGTGTATATCAGCATTTCATTCTTTTTTATTGCTGAGTAGTATTCCATTATAAGGATATTCTACAATTTGGTAATCCATTCATCTATTGATGGACATTTGATGTGTTGCTAGTTTTTTGTGATTATGAATAAAGTTGCTGTAAACACTTGTTCTCAAGGTTTTTGTGTGGACATATGTTTTCATTTCTAACTGCTTGGGCATTTATTAAGTGTATGTTTGACTTTTTAAGAAATTACCAAATTTTTTTCAAAGTGACTACCATTTCACATTCCCACCAGCAGTACACAAGAGTTTCAGTTTCTCCACATCATTGCCAACACTTGGTATTGTCAGTCTCTTCAATTGACATTCTAGTGGGTGTGAAGTGGTATCTTGTGGTAATTTACATTTCTCTAATGACTAATGATGTGGGTCTTTTCATGTGCTTATTAGCTATTTGCATATGGTGAAATGTCTGTTCAGATCTTCAGCTCATTTTTTAATTCGGTTGCTCATCTTATTGTTGAATTGTGAGAGTTCTTTATGTATTCTGGGTACAAGCCCTTTATCATAGAAGTGGTTTGCAAAAAATACCTTCTCTTAATCTGCAGCTTGTTGTTTCTTAAAAAAATTTTCTTAAAGGTACCTTTTGGTAGAACAAAAATTTTTTATTTGATCAAATCCTTTTAATCAATTTTTTTCTTTTATGATTGTTTATCTGAGTATATCTTTATTTTGCCTTCACATTTGTATAGTTTTGCTGGATATAGAACCTTTGGTTGACAGGTTTTTTTCCTCCAGTACTTTGAATATGCCATTCAGCTGCCTTCTGTCCTCTACTGTTTCTGATTAGAAGTCAGCCTTCACTGATATTGCTATTCTTCTGTATGTGATGGGTAGTTTTTGTCTTGATACTTTCAAAAATTTATCTTTGCCATTGTCTTTCAAAGTTTGACTGTAATGTGTCTAGGTTTGGATCTCTTTGTGTTTATCTTACTTGAAGGTTCTTGAGCTTTTTGGATATTTAGGTTAGTGTATTTCATCATTTGGGGGACATTTTCAGTCCTTGTTTCTTCAAATACGTTTTCTGTCCTTTTTATCTTTGCTCTTCTTCTGGGGTTCCCCTTATAATATATTGATATAATTGATGTTGTCTTACAGGTCTCTGAAGCTTTGCTCATTTTTCTTTAATCTCTTTTGTTGTTTCTCCTTCATATTGGATAGTTTCTATTGATCTCTCTTCTAGTTCACTGATTCTTTCTTCTGCCATCTCTAGTTTGATGTTGAGCTCATTTAATGAATTTTTCATTCCAGTTATTATATTTCTCAACTTTAGAATTTCCATTTAGTTTTTTTATAATTTCTGTTTCTCTCTTGAGATTTCCTATTTGTTGAGTCATCATTCTCATATTTCCCTTGAACTTACTGAATAAACCATTTTTAAAAGTTCTTTGAAGATATTTATAATAGTTACTTTGGAATCTTTTACTGCTAAATCTAATATCTAGGCCCACTCAGAGTTAGTTGCTTTTGTCTACTTTCTTTTCTCTGAGTGTTTCTTTGCATGCTTTATAATTATTTTTTGCTGCTGTTGTTGTTGCTTAAAGCTGGATATTTTAGATATCATATTGTAGCAACTCTGCATTCTTATTTTTTTTCCCATTAAGAGATTGTATCTGTGTTTTCTTTTTGACTTTTTCTTTGTTTTTGGTACCTTGCCTCTACCTACACAGTGGAATCTGTCTGCCCTCTGGTGTTCAGCTAATTGATGTCTTTGCTTAGTTTTCTGTTCTTATTTTTATTTTTTTATTTTGACTTCCTAGGGATTGCCTTGTGCCTACATAGGTTAGTGGTCACTAGTAGTTTGAGAAGAAATTGTGCACTAGTTCCCTCAAGTGCACAAGGTTTCCACCTTCTATTGATGAATCTGTATGTGGCTTGAAGAGTATATTCAAGTTTAGCCAATTTACAGATCTGCTTCACTTTCTGCCTGGCTCTTTCTGGACTTCTCTGTGTATGCCTGTCAGCCAGGGATGTATGATGAGCTTATCTAGCTCTTATGTATCTCTTTCATTTCAAGGCTCTCTGTGTTCAGTTTCTGGCTAGTCCATCATTTGCACCAACTGCAACTGCTCTTTGGAGAGAGTAGTTGCTGATCTCTTTACTCCACGATAGCTGGAGGTCTTCCTTATCTTGATGTTTTAAGACTGTTGATTCATATTATTAAATTTGTTTCATTCTTCTTTCAGTCTGTAGGTATGTCTGCAAGATTTCTTTTTTTTGCTGAGGAAGATTTGCCCTGAGGTAACATCTGTTGCCACTGTTCCTCTTTTTGCTTGAGGAAGATTTTCCCTGAGCTAACATTGTGCCAATCTTCCTCTATTTTGTCTGTGGGTCGCCACCACAGCATGGCTGCTAGAGTGGTGTAGGTTAACATCCAGGAACAGAATCCGGGCTGCTAAAGCGGAGCGTGCTGAACTTAACTACTAGGCCACAGGGCCAGCCCCCTGAGATTTGTTTTTTCAAGGTTTTTAAAGATTTTATTTTTCCTTTTTCTCCCCAAAGCCCCCTCCCCCAGTACATAGTTGTGTATTTTTAGTTGTGGGTCCTTCTAGTTGTGCTATGTGGGACGCCACTTCAGTGTGGCCTCATGAGAGGTGCCATGTCCGTGCCCAGGATCAGAACTGGGAAAATCCTGGGCCTCTGAAGCGTAGCATGTGAACTTAACCACTTGGCCATGGGGCAGTCCCTCCTCCGAGATATTTTTAAAGGTGGATAATTGAGTGAATTATTGCATGAATCCGTGAATATTTGAGAATATTTTTCTGTTTTCTTTACATTTGAATGACAACTTGGCTTGGTATAAAAGTTTGTGGTCATAATCATTTCTCCTTAAATTCTGTAATACATGGTTGTCTTGCATTTGGTGTTCTAGAGAAGAAATATGACTTTTGTATCTTTATATATAATTTTTTTCTTGCTTGAATGATTTTAGAGATTTTTCTTTATTGTTTCAATTTGAAAGTAGAATATATCTTTGTATAACCATTTTTTAATTAATTTGCTCTAAAATTGAAATAAATTTAACCAGAAAGAGGTGAAATCTAAATAAAGAAAACAGTAAAGTTGTACTGAAGTTCATAAAGCCAGATCTGAATAAACAGAGAAGCATACCATGTTCCTGGAGAGGAAAACTAAATGTTATTTCTTCTCAAATGCTGTGTTACTTCATCTTTCATCATATCAGGCAACACATAACATATGTTTGTCTCACCTTTAGTAATGCAATTATAATCTGAATCTCAAAGGGGTTTTGAGGTAATAAAATTGGACAAATTGATTTTAAAGTTCATTTATAATAGTAAATATATGAGAGTATCCAAGAAAATTTTGGAAAGAATATATTATAAATCTAATGTTTTTAAAACACTGAGATACATAAAAAGATCAATGGCATAGAAGAATGAGTCTAGAAAAAGAAGTAAGTATATATGGAAATTTAACATGTAAAAAGATGGTGACATTTCAGATCAACAGGGAAGGATAGATTCAATAAATTGTGCTAAATACGTGACTATGCAACTTTAAGAAAATGACTTTAGATTTAATTTTCTACTTCATGTCACATACAAAAAAATTCCAGATGAATTAAAAATCTAAATGTAGGGGGCCGGCCCTGTGGCTGAGTGGTTAACTTTGCGCGCTCCGCTGCGGTGGCCCAGGGTTTTGCTGGTTCAGGTCCTGGGCGCAGACATAGCACCGCTCGTCAGGCCATGCTGAGGTGGCATCCCACATGCCACAACTAGAAAGACCTGCAACTAAGATATACAACTATGTACTGGGGGGATTTTGGGAGATAAAGCAGGAAGAAAACAAAAAAAAGATTGGCAACAGTTGTTAGCTCAGGTGCCAATCTTTGAAAAAAAAAATCTAAATGTAACTTTTTTCCCAATGATAGAAATGCTATAAAAATGTTGAGGAATATTTTTAAAATTTTGGGTATAAATACACATCATAAAACTTACTACTAATAAAGGAAATGTATAGTAGATTTGACTATATCATACTACACTTCTGTTTTACAAATGCTATATAAAGTTAAAAGATGATCAACAGATTAGAAGAAAATGGATGAGAAATACAGAAGACAAAATGTTGGTGAACCTGTGTGAAAATGGACACTCCTTGTGGGAATATAAATTGGTATAAATATTAGGAGGCACATTCTTAGCAATCCTAAATGTAGGACTCTATCTTATAGAAATAATTCCATGAACATATTAATATGTATTTTCTTTGTAGCATAGTTTAAAATATCAAAATTCTAGAAATAACTGAATGTGAAATAATAAAGGAATGATTGGATACTTTTGGCACATCTATTCAGTTGAAATGCATACAGCTATTGAAAGGAATGCAGTAGAACTATATATACTATTATGGAAAGATGCCTGTGGTTATGTTTTTAAATGAAAAAAAAATGCAGTTTGAAGAACATCTATATAGCATGACCCAAATTTTACAAAAAGAAAAGTATACATGTGAAGATCTACGGATATATATATACATATGCATGTATATAATCTATAATCTACCTGTATAATCATAGAAAAATTGTGAAAGAATACATGTTTATAGTTAATAGTAGTTAGATCTAATAAGTGGGTTTTAAGGGATGGAGGTAGGCATTTACACTTGAAAATCATTTTTGAAGAATAATTAAGGATAAGTAAATATGCTCAAGATATAATTAAAGTATAAAGAGTATTGCTCTGACTCTTTAGTTATTTTGGTTAGGCCAGGTCAGAAATAAGACAATGGGATTGAAGAGCTGACTTCTTTCCTTCCTTCCACTCTTAGCATTAACCCTCCCTTTCTATTGCTTGATTCCAAGACTCCCAGAGCTCATTTCTACTGAACTTGCTTCCTTTCTCTGTGCTGCCATCTCTAGCTTGGACTTTCTACAACACATTGCTGTTTGAGGATCTTGCTGAAGCTGTACTCTACTTGGAAAGGCCAAACACGTATCATGGCCCAGAATACCTGCTGCTTCAGACGGGAAATGGCATATATATATATATATATTTAATGTCCTTCATTTGTGTGGAGCTTTACATAATGATTTTACATGCACTGTCTTACTTGATTATTCCAATAGTCCTGTGAATTGGGCAAGGCAAGCATTCTCATTTTAACAAAGGCTTGACATGGCTGGTGTCTTACTTGAGACAGGCAAATAAGGAAGTGAAACATAGATCTAGATAATTACTCAGTTAGAATGAGAGCATGACCAATAGGAGGTGAAATAACTCCGAAGAGTAGGTAAAGCACTGGCTGGGAATCAGAAGCCTATGGCTTTGAACATTTCATTCTATCACATCAGACCTCTGCTTCACACTAAAAAGATTAGTTGGAGTGGGAAACTCAAATGCCTATAAGGATTAGACAGACATTTAAATGAGTGGAACACAGGGTATAAGATTATAAAGGAGTGGAAACTGGTGAACTAGAGCTCATGTACTCCCTCCAAAGACTTGGAAATTTAAAAAAAGATTAATGCTGTTAACGCTGATTCATGCTGTTAACACTGAGGCTTTGGCAAGTCTGTTGGCCAAATCCAGCCCACGGGCTTCCAGTTTGTAACTCCTAGATTAGTTGATTTCTTTTCAAGTCATAACATCCTCTTATCCTTTTGTAACATGGAAAATTGATTGAATGAATGAGGGGAGCAGTTGGTACAGGGTATTGAATTTATAATATAATTTTATTTTTAAAAACTTTTTATTTGGGAACATTTTAGCAATTTGTGATATACAGGAAGTTGCAAAGATAATACAGAGAGATCCCAGGTACCCTTTATCTAGTTTCCCCCATTAGGTACATCTTGCATAACTATAGTACAGTATCAAAACCAGGAAATAGACATTAGTATGAAGTGTGTCTATAGTTTGTTTTCATTTTATCTTATGTGTAGATTTGTGTAACTGCCACCACAATTAAGATATATAACTATTCAATCTTCTTGTGTTACCCCGTTTATAGTCCCACCTACTCCTTTGCTCCCACCGATGGATGTACCACAGTTTGTTTAATTATTCACCTATTTAGGACATTTGGTCATTTCCAGTTTTTGGCTATTGCAAATAATGTATAAACAGTTGTGTACAGGTTTTTGTGTGGACTTAGTTTTCATTCTGGGATAAATGCCCAGGAGTATGATTGCTGGGGGGTATGGTGAATGTATATTTAACTTTTTTAAGCTGCCAAACTATTTTTAAGAGTGACTGTGCCATTTTATAATCTTACCAGCAATGCTGCTTTGCATTCTTGCCAGCATATAGTATTGGCACTGTTTTTATTTTAGCTGTTCTAACAGGTATGTAGTGATATCATCATGGTCTTAATTTACATTTCTCTGTAGCCTAGTTATGTTGAACATCTTTTCGTGGTCTTATTTGCCATCCATATATCCTTTTTGGTGAAAGGTCTCTTCATGTCTTTTGTTCGTTTTCTAATTGTATTGCTTGTTTATTTTATTGTTGAGTTCCCTCAGAACTGTGACTATGTCACCTTATATGGCAAAGGGGAATTTAGGTTGTAGGTGGAATTAAAGTTGCTAATCGGTTGACCTTAAAATAGGGTAATTATTCTGGATTGTCTGGGTGGATCCAACATAATCACAAGCATCCTTAAAAGTAGAAGGCCAAGATAGAAGAGTAAGTCAGAGAGATTAGATGTGATATGAGAAAGACTCAGACAGTTGGTGCTCTATCTGTTGTTGTTTGCTTTGAAGAAGGAGAAACAAGGTCAGGAGCCAAGGAATGTGAGTGGCCCCCAGAAGGTGGAAAAAGCAAGTAAATGGATTCTCCCCTAGAGCTTCCAGAAAGAAATGCAGTCCTACCAACACCTTAATTTTAGCCTAGTGAGACCCATTTCATACTTCTTATTTTCAGTAATATAAGATGTGAAATTTGTACTGCTTAACCCACTTAATTTATGGTAATTTGTTATAGCAGCAATAGAAAACTAATATAAGTATCAAGGTGGGAATTCTGAGGTACTTCCATGAAATCTTTAGGGTTCCATGGTATCCACTTTAAAGATTGTCGATTTTTAATGCTTGAATCGCAGTGTGTTTTTTTTTTGCTTTTGTAGACCCATAGTTTCTTATGTGCTGATGTTTTTTTCTCTCTCTACCTCTTTCTTTAAGCAGTGGGTGAACAGAAGGGGGACCTTGTGATCTCAAGAAGTAATAGAACAGGTTGAAGACATTTTCTAAACATTGTCCTATGTGCAAATATGTGTCTGCTGAATCTAGATACAACAGCTGTTTCTCACTTTCTTATGATGTGCTCCAAACATTCAGCAGTATCTATGAAAAACATCTTTAAAATGTCTTATTTATGATGTGGCAAGTGGAGATTAAGATTATTGTGCTTATACTTGAGCCAGATATATGTGGTGTGATTGATGCAGATATTCAAACTAAGACTAAAAACGAGGGTTGATTCGTGCATATTTTGTGAGTGTTGTGATTGCTCTCATACTTAATAAGGTAGTGGAAATCCCAGGAACAAAAATGACTGACTAATAGCTTGCCATATTTGAACTTCTGGCATTCTCTACATAAGCCTAAAAAGTGCTGAGCCTATTCCTTTTCCATTGCCAATATGTTACATTTACCTTCGAGATGGACATACTGACAACTACGAATTGTTTATCCTTGCATTTGAGGACTTTCACACACTTCTCTGATTTATTTCCCAATAGTATCCTCTAAATAACTCAAATATTATAAAAACTGGTTGTTTTCTGGTCCCCACAACTAGTTGCATGTTTTCTTTTCTGTGCCTCCCTCTACTTAGAATTCTCTCCCATCCTTCCTCCATCCTAGCCTACAAAAGTCACAAGCATTTTTCAGATCCCAGCTGAAATTCTCTCTCCTTACATGAAATGTCCTGTCGTTCCCTCTGAGTATGAGGGAATTTGTTATAGAGAGGTTAATTTTCTGTGCCATGTATTATGGAAATTTGAGTATTTATAAATTACAGAAGCTTTCTGAATTATTTTTTTTCATTTCTTTAGGACCTAATATAAATTTTAGGTTCTCAGAAGATATTGCATAAGGTTATATGAAATAACTATTGGAGTATAAAAACTAGGACAATTGACATGGGCCCACCCATACAGAAAATTCTTCCCATTTGAAAACCAGCTTTTGGTGACTTGGTTTCAGTGTTCATATGTGTGCCTTTCATTTTGTATTAATGTATTTTTATTCCTAATGTAATGGTTTCATGTATTTGATATTGATGTTTCAAAGAACTAGATTATTTAAGAGCAAATAGTATATAATAGTCTCCTTGGTAATGTTACTTTAGAACAAAGAAGGGGAAAATGTGACTATACTGTTTCAGAGCTCATCTTATAATTGAAGAACACGAACACTTCAGAAATTATTATTCTCTTTTAAGGCTTGGGAAGCTAAGAGGGGTAAAGGATTAAGATTCTTCCAAGGTTTTTTGTCCTATTATGGGCAAATTCGTTCTTGTTAAACATTCATATTTCTCCTTTCAGTTGCTCAAATGAACCAAAAACTAGCTTTCAAGTGAAACCAGATAGATCTTCTACATATAACTCTCATTTCTCCACTTCCATTTCTTCAAGGAGGGGGAAGGAGGGGTCGACCTCAATTGTATTCATTCAACAAATGTTCATCCAACATAAATGTTTGTTGAGCACCTAGAACAGTGTCTAGCCCAGATATTAGTGACTAAGACAAAATCTCTGCCCTCATAGAGCAATCGTAGTAGGGACCTTTTCCAAATCATTAATATATCATATTGTCATTGAAAGTCTATGCTGTCTTATCTTTCTATTCTTCTCAAATCTTTGTTGACCTCAGCTACCGTATGGGAGTTACTTCTACCTTCCTCTATTACTTTACCTTATTTTTGCTGTTATGTTGTACTTTAGAAGCCATGTTCAACACTCTGGCCTCAATTCACTGTCATTCATTTTTTTGCTGAGGAGGACTCACCCTGAGCTAACATCTGTTGCCAATCTTCCTCCACTTTATATGTGGGCTGCTGCCTCAGCGTGGCTGACAAGTGATGTAGGTCCACACCTGGGATCTGAACCCATGAACCAAGGCCACTGAAGCAGAGCATGTTGAACTTAACCACCACACCATAGGGCCAGATCCTTCACTGTCATTCTTGATCTTCATCTACATATCACTGTTCTTCATGGCCAGAACCTGGAGCTTACTCTCAAAGGAGATCGAGGACTTCTACATTTGACTAAGAGGAAGTGATAGGGATTGGATTTGCCTTCCTACCTGAAACATCTGCAATACCAGGCAAAAAATATGAAATAATAGTTTGAAGATAGAACATCAGGCAACTCAGGACAGTGATCTCTGAGAAAGGGAAACAAATGAGATAAGCTCTACAGTTGCACCAACTTACTGCTTAGAGAGAGTTTCCAGACTTCATTGGAGGAGCAGGAAACCAAAGCTGACCCCAATGATCTTCCTGAGATGAGGAGATGAAACTGGGAGTCCAGGGAGGCCAAGGTGGCTAAAGTGTGCATCTGTACAAGGAGAGAGCTTCAGAGATATTCAAAGGGTCCCTGCTGAGTTTTCAGCTTACTATTGAGCAGCACATATGTGTAATTAATCTGTCAGAAGCCGTGGAATGTATACACAAAGGAAGCAGAGGAATAATCTGTGGGGTTTACACAGGTCTTGGAATTGTTCATATTCTCACCAAGCAGAGTGAAAAATCTTATAATTAATGGGGCATTGGATAAATTACTCAGAAAGATATTCTCTCATTGGTAGGGTAAAATCAGTACTAGGTCCAAGGTTGCTCTGGTCCTGCTTAACAAAACTCAAAAGCAGACATCAAAAGAATCAAACTGATTCCAAGAGGAAGGAGATCAGGAAAGTGACTGAGTTGTTTATGTGCTTCAAGGCTCATCTCTGAGCTGGACATGTATGAATCTGATCCTAAACACCATATTAAAAACTTTGAGAACTGAACTAAGAGCTAGACCACTGATCCAGTACCATACTGGCCACTGGGGGTGGGGTGGGGGCATGAATGCAGAATATGTTAAAATAGCACAACACAAAAAAAGAAAAGTACAGGGCAATATCACTGATGAACATCAGTACAAAAATTCTCACAAAATACTAGCAAATTGAATACAATAATACATTAAAAAGATCATACACCATGATCAAGTGGGATTTATTCCAAGGATGCAGGGATGGTTCAACAGCCGCAAGTCAATCAATGTGATACACCACATTAACAAAATGAAGAATAAAAATCACATGATCATATCGATAGATGCAGAGAAAGCATTTGACAAGATACAACATCCATTTATGATATAAACTCTGAGTAAAATCAGTATAGAGGGAAAGTACCTCAACATAATAAAGGCCATGTATGACACACCCACAGTTAATATCATTCTCAATGTAGAAAAACTGAAAGCTATCCCTCCAAGAAAGGAACCAGACAAGGATAAGGGTGCCCACTTTCACCACTCTTATTTCACAAAGTATTAGAAGTCCTAGCCAGAGCAATCAGGCAAGAAAAAGAAATAAAAGGGATACAAATTGGAAGAGAAGTGAAATGTCACTATTTGCAGATGATGTGATTTTATATATAGAAAACTCTAAAGAATCCACAAAAAAACTTTTAGAAAGAATAAATGAATACGGTAAAGTTGCAGGATACAAAATCAACATACAAAAATCAGGTGCATTTCTATACACTAACAACGAAGTAGCAGAAAAAGAAATCAAGAATACAATCCCATTGACAATTGCAACAAAAAGAATAAAATATCTAGGAATAAACTTAAGCAAAGAGGTGAAAGATTTGTACACTAAAAACTATAAAACAGTGTTGAAAGAAATTGAAGAAGACACAAAGAAATGGAAAGATATTCCGTGCTCTTAGATTGGAAGAAATAGCATAGTCAAAATGACCATACTTCCTAAGGCAATCTACAGATTCAATGCAACCCCTATCAAAGATCCAACAACATTTTTCACAGAAATAGGGCAAAGAATCCTAAAATTTATATGGAATAACAAAAGACCCCGAATAGCCAAAGGAACCCTGAGAAAAAAGAACAAAGCTGGAGGTATCACACTCCGATTTCAAAATACACTACAAAGCTATAGTATCAAAACAGCATGGTTCTGGCACAAAAACAGACACACAGATCAATGGAACAGAATCGAGATCCCAGAAATAAACCCACACATCTACGGACAGCTAGTTTTTGACAAAGGAGCCGAGAACATACAATGGCGAAAGGCAAGTCTCTTTAATAAATGGTGTTGGGAAAACTGGACAGCCACATGCAAAAGAATGAAAGTAGACCATTATCTTAGACCATACACAAAAATTAACTGAAAATGAATTAAAGATGTGAATGTAAGACCTGGAACCATGAAACTTCTAGAAGAAAACATAGGCAGTATACTCTTCGACATTGGTCTTAGCAGCATATTTTCAAGTATCATGTCTGACTGGGCAAGGGAAACAATATAAAAAATAAACAAATGGGACTACATCAAACTACAAAGCTTCTGCACAGCAAAGGAAGCCATCAACAAGAGGAAAAGACAACCTAACAATTTGGAGAAGATATTTGCAAAGCATATATCTGATAAGGGGTTAATATCCAAGATGTACAAAGAACTCATACATCTCAACAACAAAAAGCTAACAACCGAACTAAAAAATGGGCAAAAGAGAGAGGGGTGGGCGGAGCAAAATGGCAGGGTGAGCTGACCCGGGATTCTCTCCCCTCCAAAATACAACAAAAGATTGGAAGAACTGAATTTCAGAGAATAAACATAATGCCAGCTCGTTAGAGACCTACAATACCAAGAAGGCGGAGATCATAACCTTGCAGACGGCCTCGGAGGCGCTGGAACGGTAGGAGAGAACATCGCTCCCTCCCCTAGAGTCTGCGATCGCTGTGGCGCGGGTCGGGAAGGAGCGGGGGAGGGGCCGCGCGACCGGGGGATCATCCAGGACTCCTGCTGCTGATTCAGTGGAAACCCGCTGATGGGGGGAAAGCTTCCGTCCGCAGGGACCCTATAAATCAAGGGCCTTGGGAGACCAGAGAACAGAACTGATCTGAACCCAGACCGGCACGTGTGAGTAACAGCCCCTCCCCCACAGCAAAGCCAGTGGGCGCAGCCGTCTTGCCCCAAGGCGGAGAGCTAACACACCGCTCTCGACCCCCATCTAGTGGCGACAGGCTGTAACTGCAACTGAATTCTACCACCATGAGAAAAAAACGCTCCTCTACCATCCAGCAATTTATAAGAGCCCCAGACAAGAAGGAAAACAATAAAAACACAGAATTAAGTCCTGAGGACTTGGAATTAGGTAAACTAAGTGATAATGAATTCAGAGCAGCTATAATCAAAAAACTCAATGAGGTAGAGAGAAAGATAGAGAAACAAGCCGAGTTCTGGAGTTACTTCACAAAAGAGATTGAAATCATAAAGAAGAATCAAACAGAATTACTTGAGATGAAAAACACAATGGACCAGATAAAACAGAATACGGATTCCCTGAATGCCCGTGTAGACAATATAGAGGAGCAAATCAGCATAATCGAGGACAGACAGGCTGAATGGCGCCAGACAGAGGAAGAAAGAGAACTAAGAATTAAAAAAAATGAGGAAAATCTCCGAGAGATAATGGATTCAATGAGGAGTAAGAACATAAGGATCATAGGAATTCCCGAGAATATGGAAAAGGAAAATGGAGCAGAAAGTGTGCTTAATGAAATTATTGAAGAGAACTTCCCAAATCTAGGGATCAACGGAGAAATGTGTGTAGAGGAGGGTTTTAGATCTCCTAGATTTGTCAATGTAAAAAGACCCACTGCAAGGCACATAATAGTAAAGTTGGCAAATAGGAATGATAAGGAAAGAATACTCAGGGAAGTAAGGAAAAAAAAAGAGAATAACCTATAAAGGGGCCCCTATCAGACTGTCAGCGGATTTCTCTACAGAAACCCTACAAGCTAGGAGAGAATGGAGTGATATATTCAAAGCTTTAAAGGATAAAAACCTTCAGCCAAGAATACTCTATCCAGCAAGAATTTCCTTCAGATATGAGGGAGAAATTAAATCTTTTCCAGAAAAACAAAAGTTAAGGGAATTTGTAACTAAAAGCCCTCCATTACAAGAAATCCTCAAGAAGGCTCTCATACTTGAAAAAAGAAAAAAGGGAGAAAGGGGACACAAGCCACAGACTAGGGAGACCGATGGATAGAACCAGAACAGGATAGCAAATACTCAACTATAGCATTAGGGTAAAAATAAGGAAACTACCAAAACAAGGACGATCTTAGCACTCTAACTACAAATTAATAAGACAAGTTGGAATAAAAAATGAAAATAATTATTTAGGAGGGGAAGAGCAAAGGGTCTAAATCAGTATTGGTCGAGAAAGTAAGAGACCACCAGAGAATAGACTATATTATACATGAGATTCTAAATACAAACTTCAAGGTAGACACCAAAATAAAGTGCAGAACAGAGTCACAAGTCATAAATAAGGAAAAATCTAAGAAACCCAGCATAAGAAATTGCAGTATTAAATGGATAGTCTAAAGCACACAGGAAAAGAAACACAGGAAAACAAGATAGTGAGTGACAGATTGACAGCATTAAGTCCACATGCATCAATAAACACTCTCAATGTGAATGGATTGAACTCTCCAATGAAAAGACACAGAGTGGCAAAATGGATTAAAGAACAAGATCCAACAATTTGTTGCCTCCAAGAAACACACCTCAGCCCCAAGGACAAACACAGACTCAGGGTGAAGGGGTGGAGGGCAATACTTCAAGCAAATAGCAAGGAAAAAAAGGCAGGTGTTGCAATTCTCATATCAGACCAAGTGGATTTCAAAATAAGACAGGTAAAGAGAGACACAGAGGGACAATATATAATGATCAAAGGGACACTTCATCAAGAAGAAATAATGCTTATAAATATCTATGCACCCAACACAGGAGCACCAAGATTCATAAAGCAACTATTAACAGACCTAAAGGAAGATGTTAAAAACAATACAATAATAGTAGGGGACCTCAGCACCCCACTCACATCAATTGACAGATCATCCAGACAGAAAATCAACAAGGAAATAGTGGAGCTCAATGAAAAACTAAAACAATTGGACTTAATAGACATATATAGATCACTTCACCCTGAAGGAGCTGAATACACATTCTTCTCAAGTGCACATGGAACATTCTCTAGGATAGACCATATGTTGGGAAACAAGGCAAGCGTCTACAAATTTAAAAAAATTGAAATAATAACAAGCATCTTCTCAGATCATAGTGCTATAAGGCTAGAAATTAATCACAAGAAAAAAGTTGAGGAAGGCACAAAGATGTGGAGACTAAACAACACACTACTGAACAAGCAATGGATCATTGAAGAAATTAAAGAAGAAATAAAAAAATACCTGGAAACAAATGAAAATGATAGCATGCCATACCAACTCATATGGGATACAGCAAAAGCTGTATTAAGAGGAAAATTCATCACCATACAGGCGCATCTTAACAAACAAGAAAAATCCCAAATAAGCAACCTTAAAGCACACCTAACGGAACTAGAGAAAAAAGAACAAATGAAGCCCAAAGTCAGCAGAAGGAGAGAAATAATAAAAATCAGAGCAGAAATAAATACTATTGAAACGAAAAAGGCAGTAGAAAGGATCAATGAGACAAAGAGCTGGTTTTTTGAGAAGATAAATAAAACTGACAAACCACTAGCCAGACTTACAAAGAAAAAGAGGGAGAAAGCTCAAATAAACAAAATCAGAATTGAGCGAGGAGAAATAACAACAGACTCTGCAGAAATACAACAGATTATAAGAGAATACTACAAAAAGCTATATGCCAACAGAATGGATAGCCTAGAGGAAATGGATAAATTCTTGGACTCCTACAGTCCCCCAAAGCTCACTCAAGAAGAGGCAGACAATTTCAACAGACCAATCACAAGGAAAGAGATTGAAACAGCAATCAAAAACATCCCAAAGAATAAAACTCCAGGACCAGATGGCTTTCCTGGGGAATTCTACCAAACTTTCAGAGAGGATTTAATACCTGTTCTTTTCAAGCTATTCCAAAAAATTAGGGAAGATGGAACACTTCCTAACACATTCTATGAGGCCAACATCACACTGATACCAAAACCTGACAAGGACACCACGAAAAAAGAGAACTACAGGCCAATATCACTGATGAACATAGATGCAAAAATTCTAAACAAAATTTTGGCCACCAGAATTCAGCAATTCATCAAAAGAATCATACATCATGATCAGGTGGGGTTCATACCATGGACACAGGGATGGTTCAACATCCGCAAATCAATCAATGTGATACACCACATCAACAAACTGAGGAATAAAAACCACATGATCATCTCAATAGATGCAGAGAAGGCATTTGACAAGATCCAACAGCCATTTATGATAAAAACTCTGAACAAAATGGGCATAGAAATAAACTACCTCAACATAATAAAGGCCATATACGACAAACCCATAGCCAACATCATACTCAATGGGCAAAAACCGAACCCCATCCCCCTGAAAACAGGAACGAGACAAGGATGCCCTCTATCACCCCTCTTATTTAACATAGTACTGGAGGTCCTGGCCAGAGCAATCAGGCAAGATAAAGGAATAAAAGGAATCCAAATAGGGAGGGAAGAAATGAAACTCTCGCTGTTTGCAGACGACATGATCTTATATATAGAAAACCCCAAAGAATCCATTGGAACTGTTAGAAGTAATCAACAACTACAGCAAAGTTGCAGGGTATAAAATAAATTTGCATAAATCAGTAGCATTTCTATACTCCAGTAATGAACCAACAGAAAAAGAACTCAAGAATACAATAGCATTCACAATCGCAACAAAAAGAATAAAATACCTTGGGGTAAATTTAACTAAGGAAGTGAAGGACCTATATAATGAAAATTACAAGGCCTTTCCGAGAGAATTGGATGACGACATAAGGAGATGGAAAGACATTCCATGTACATGGATTGGAAGAATAAACATAGTTAAAATGTCCATTCTACCTAAAGCAATCTACAGATTCAATGCCATCCCAATCAGAATCCCAATGACATTCTTTACAGAATTAGAACAAAGAATCCTAAAATTCATATGGGGCAACAAAAGACCCCGAATTGCTAAAGCAATCCTGAGAAAAAAGAACAAAACGGGAGGCATCACAATCCCTGACTTCAAAACATACTACAAAGCTACAGTAATCAAAACAGCATGGTACTGGTACAAAAACAGGTGCACAGGTCAATGGAACAGAATTGAAAGCCCAGAAATAAAACCACACATCTATGGACAGCTTATCTTTGACAAAGGAGCTGAGGGCATACAATGGAGAAAAGAAAGTCTTTTCAACAAATGGTGCTGGGAAAACTGGAAAGCCACATGTAAAAGAATGAAAATTGACCATTCTTTTTCACCATTCACCAAAATAAACTCAAAATGGATCAAAGACCTAAAGGTGAGACCTGAAACCATAAGGCTTCTGGAAGAAAACATAGGCAGTACACTCTTTGACATCAGTATTAAAAGGATCTTTTTGGACACCATGCCTTCTCAGAGAAGGGAAACAATAGAAAGAATAAACAAATGGGACCTCATCAGATTTAAGAGCTTCTTCAAGGCAAATGAAAACAGAATTGAAACAAAAAAACAACCCACTAACTGGGAAAAAATATTTGCAAGTCATATATCTGACAAAGGCTTAATATCCTTAATATATAAAGAACTCTCGCAACTCAACCACAAAACATCAAACAACCCAATCAAAAAATGGGCTGGAGACATGAACAGACATTTCTCCAAAGAAGATATACTGATGACCAATAGGCACATGAAAAGATGCTCATCATCACTGGTCATCAGGGAAATGCAAATCAAAACTACACTAAGATATCACCTTACACCCGTTAGAATGACAAAAATATCTAAAACTAATAGCAACAAATGTTGGAGAGGTTGTGGAGAAAAAGGAACCCTCATACACTGCTGGTGGGAATGCAAACTGGTGCAGCCACTATGGAAAACAGTATGGAGATTCCTCAAAAAACTAAAAATAGAACTACCATACGATCCAGCCATCCCACTACTGGGTATTTATCCAAAGAGCCTGAAGTCAGCAATCCCAAAAGTCCTATGCACCCCAATGTTTATTGCAGCACTGTTTACAATAGCCAAGACGTGGAAGCAACCTAAGTGCCCATCAACAGACGAATGGATAAAGAAGATGTGGTATATATATACAATGGAATACTACTCAGCTGCAAAACAGAACAAAATCATTCCATTTGCAATAACATGGATGGACCTTGAGAGAATTATGTTAAGTGAAATAAGCCAGCGAGAGAAAGATAATCTGTGTATGACTCCACTCATATGAGGAATTTAAAACTATGGACCAAGAACAGTTTAGTGGATACCAGGGGAAAGGTGGGGTGTGGGGTGGGCACAAAGGGTGAAGTGGTGCACCTACAACATGACTGACAAACATTAATGTACAATTGAAATTTCACAAGATTGTAACCTATCAATAACTCAATAAAAAAAATTAAAAAAAAAATGGACAAAAGATTTGAACAGACATTTCTCCAAGGAAGATATACAGATGGTCAACAGGCATATGAAAAGATGTTCAACATCATTAATTATCAGGGAAATGCATATCAAAACTACAATGAGATATCACCTCACACCCGTCAGAATGGCTATAATTAACAAGACAGGGAACAATAAGTGTTGTAGAGGATGTGGAGAGAAGGGAACCATCATACACTACTGGTGGGAGTGCAAACTGGTGCAGCCACTATGGAAAACAGTGTGGAGATTCTTCAAAAAATTAAGCATAGATCTACCATATGATCCAGTTATTCCACTGCTGGGTATGTATCCAAAGACCATGAAAACATGAATGCATAAAGATACATGCACCCCTGTGTTCACTGCAGCATTATTCACAATAGCCAAGACTTGGAAGCAACCTAGGTGCCCATCCAGGAATGAATGGATAAAGAAGATGTGGTATATATACACAATAGAATACTACTCAGCTGTAAGAAATGATGAAATCTGGCCATTGGTGACAACATGCATAGACCTTGAGGGTATTATGCTAAGTGAAATAAGTCAGAAGGGGAAAGTCAAATACCATATGATCTCACTCATACATAGAAGATAAAAACAATAACAAACAAACACATAGAAACAGAGATTGGACTGGTGGTTACCCAAAGGGAAGGAGGGAGAGAAGGAGAACAAAAGGGGTGCTTAAGCACATGTGTGTGGTGCTGGATTGTAATTAGTCTTTGAGTGGTGAACATGATGTAATCTACTCAAAAATTGAAATATATAACTATGTACACCTGAAATTTATATAATATTATAAACCAATATTACCACAATAAAAAATAAACATAATTGTAGGATACTGAAAATAAATAAATAAATAAATAAATAAAATAACACTGTAAAGTCCTTGAAAACAGAGCTCTCATTGAAACCATAACCCAAGGAGGACTGCTTTGAACTTGTGGCCTGAACTCATCTGGGATGATTGCCTGCTAAAACAAAAATATCAACATTCTCCATAGGACTTTACAAGGCCAAGAGTCTTATGTCATACCATTCAAAATGTCCAGGATATATCCAAAATTATGTGGCATACAAATAATCAGGAAAAATCTCAACTTTCACTGGAAAAAATGATCAACAGATGCAAATGACAAGATGACACAGATGTTGGAATTATCTGACAAATTCTCTAAGGTAGCTATTATAGTAATGCTCTAACAAGTAAAGGTGGAGACTCTTAAATATAGACTGTCTCAGTAAAGAATAGAAAATAAAAAGCAGAAGCAAATGGAAATTTTAGAACTGAAAAATTTAATAACTGAAATAACTCTGAAGAAGCTTAATAGCAGGAGAAACTATCCAATCTGAATAAAAGTGAGAAAAAAGATAGAAAAATAATTTAACAGATCCTCAGGGATATGAGGGTCACTACCAAAATGTCTAATATTCGTGTCATTGGAATCTCAGAGGGAGAGGACGAGAAGTGCAGTGCAGAAAAAATACTTTAAGAAATAATGCCTGAAACATATCAGATTTGATGATAGACATAATCCTACTGATTCAAGAAACTCAGAGAATCCCAAACAGTATAAACCCAAAGAAATCTACAATGAACACATCAAGATCAATCTGCTGAAAACTTAAAGCAAAGAAAATCTTGAAAGCAGCTAGAGAAAAATGATCTATTATTTATAGGAGAACTACAATTCACATAACTCCATATTTCTCATCAGAAACCATGGCAGGCAGAAGGAAGTGGGACATTTTCTAAGTGCTGTCAGGAAACCATCAACTGTAAATTCTGTTTCAGGTGAAAATATCCTTCAGAAAGTAGGTGAAATGAAGATGTTCTCAGACCAACAAAGATGATTCATTTCTAGGAAACCTATTCTAAAAGAATTGCTAAAGGAAGTTCTTCAGATGGAAGGGAAATGGTACCAGGAGGAAAGTTGGAAGATCAGAAATGAAGGAAGAGGAATAGAAATGGTAAATTTTATATTATGTGTATTTAACTGCAATAAAAAAGTAAAATGATGGGAAAAGTTATACTATAAAAACACTAATTTAAAGAAAGTTGGAGAGGTTACAATAATATCAGACAAATAGACTTCAGAAAAAAGAAAATTACCAGGGATAAAAAAGGATATTGCAAAATGATAAAATGATCACTTCACCATGAAAAAATAATCCTAAATTTGTGTGCATCTAACAACAGAGCTTTAAAATACATGGAGCAAAAACTTACTAGGATAAGTTTAGATAAGTTACATTAAAAATGATTCTATTTATGTAAAATTGTACAAATGTAAACTAATCTACAGCAACAGAAATCAGATGAAGGGTTTCCTGGGTACAAGAGGCTGGATTACAAACAGGCACAAGGAAACCTTCAGGGGTGATGGATATGTTTGTTATCTTGATTGTAGTGATGTTTTCGTGTGTATGTATGTATTTTAAAATTTGTCGAATTGTATACTTTAAATATATGTTGTTTGTTATATATTGATTATACCTCAATAAGGCTATACGCATACTTAAAAGAGAGAGACTGGGACAAATCTAATCTTCCACACTTGTCTTAGTTCATATACTCCATGTTTCTTGCTGTTCCTACTCTTCTTCCCAACAAATCTGCTGTTTACCTTTTTTGGATCTCTGGTGTCTTGACCACTTGAAACTCTTTCTTTGCTTTTGGATAGCCCCTTTCTGGCCATACATCAAGGAAAGCTAAGGGACTGAGGGAAGTGCTAGAATTTCTGACTTTGCCATTCCAGCTGAAAAAAGAGAGCCTAATCTAAAGGGAGAGGATATGTGAAGGAAAGCCTGTTAAAAAAATTTGTTTTACGATCTTGAATCTTGAAGTCACAAAACTGCTAGTTATTTATAAGCTTGGTCTACTGGAAGGAAGCCCCCCCCCCCCAAAAAAAAAGCACATGAAAGGATGCTCAATATCATTAGTCATTAGGGAAATGCAAATCAAAACCCCAATGAAATACCTACTTCACATTCACTAGGATGGCCATAATAATAATTTTTAACATGGAAAATAACAAGTGTTGGCAAGAGTGTGGAGAAACTGGAATCCTCAAACAATGCTGGTAAATTGTATTCTTATGGTCTGAATGTGTAATATGATATCTCTGGGATGTGATCTGTGGTTTGTTTGGGTTGATGCATGTGTGCTTGTATTTGTGTTCGATAAATGATTGTTGAAGGGCTTTGTGAATAAGTGCTGCCTTTAGGACAGTGTGAATATGGGAGTAATGTAAAACGGAGGGCCCAGGCAAGTGTTAGGACTCCAGAAGAGTCCTAGAAAAAAGGCCACACTTTGGAAGATTATAATTAATTGGAAGAGTAACTTGTGTAGTTATAGTATATTAATAACTAATTAACACTTGTATAAATATTCTGAAATTTGAAAAGCATTTTACCATTTATAGTCTCAGTGATGTAAGTGACATTATCCTTATTTTATGAAGGAGAAAACTATTTACATTTTAGCGCACTTAGTGCTAACCTAATGAAGTTTTTGCTGGGTTAAAGATCACTTAATACTACCAACATGAATAAGAGATGATCCTTTTACTCCTGAGTTTTCTTTCTTTGGAGGGTAGGATCCCTCCCAAGTCTTCTAGAGCTTTTGCAGTTCAGGGCAAACACTTGTCCCTCACCCTAAATGCTTCTGGGATGAAGAAGTAATTGAAAAGTAAATATTGTTTTGGAGACTACTAATATTATAGAGAGAAATTAATACTGAACCAGATATCTTGGGGCTCAGGGGGCAAACCCTTTAAGATAGAATGTGTAGAGTTAATGTACAAGACATTGGATGTCCATCATCATGTGTACTATGTCAGATATAGAGATTCAGAGAGAGAAAGGCTGCTGGGAAATGTGAAATTGTTAATATGGATAATTTGACAGTAATCTTCACTCTCTGTGTAAGCCTTGAATATGTTATTATAAGTTGATGTTTTCTCATCTATAAAATAGAGATAATAGTACTATCTACTTCAAAGGGCTTCTCTGAGGATGAATAAAGATCATGCATACAAATCAGTTAAAATAAGAGCTGATGCAGAATAGCCACTTGATACATATTAGCTATTAATATTAATAAATTGTCATGGATGAAGACAAGATTATATACTCTAGTAGTAGAAAATCTGTTAGAAAACTCTTGGAAGTGGGGGGAGGACAGTCACAGAGAACATCTTTAGGTAGACAGAAAAGACTTGGAGGGAAGAGAGACTCACCCAGGAAAATCTCCATGAATGGATGTTAGAACCACCAGCAGTGCAGCGTGATCTGAACTAAAGGTTAGGTCTTGGAAGAATAAGAGAGAAAAGATTTCTACTCATAAGTAATCATGAAATAAATGAGGTAGAGTATTCTCTGGACTTGGGGATGGGAATAGAAGCAAGGGTGAAATTAGGAAAGGATATGACAGCCTATAAAAGTCTTATCATTGCATTTTTCTTTGTCAGGCTGATTTAGGTAGTGAGATTTTGTTCTTGAAAGTGATTTGTTCTAGATCATCATACACTGTAATTAAATAGAATCAGAATTTAATTAAACAGATATTTATTGAGCACCTCATACATGTAAGGCAATGTCCTATGTAACTTTGTTAATTTTGATATTTTCAGTATAAGACAAAGTCCATGTTCTTCAGGAGCCTACTTAAATGAGCAAATGAGTATGCAATGCAGATGATCAGTTACGGATTAGGGGTACAGAGACAATTGATGAGGAAAGAATATATTCTCCCAACAGCATGGTCTTAAAGAAGAAAAATACCTGAAATCACTCTTGAGTGATGTTGGTAGTAGAAAGTGGTTAGGACAAAGTGCTTAGTGACCTTGTTTATGAAGACTGCCCAATTTGTTTATTCACATGCTTTCCCTGCTAGATATGGTTACATGTTGAGCACTATATTGATTTGCTGTTGTTATGTAACTACCTCAAAATTTAGTGGCTTTAAACAACAAATATTTATCATTGTTCATAAGTCCGAGGGTCAGCTGCCTGAGAGTTAGTTGATCTAGACTGGGCTTGGCTCATCTCTGCTCTTTGGACTAGTATTCAAGTTCTTGTAGTGATGACAGAATGCAAGAGAGAAGATGGAAACATGCAAGGCCTCTTGAGGCCTAGGTTCAGAAATAGGTCACTGTCATTTCAGCTTCATTCTGTTGACCACAGAAAAATCACATGGCCAACCAAACCTAGCGTCAAGAGATAGGGATACTTGGCCATTGGAGGTGGAAGAAAGTGAGTAAAAATTTCTGAACAGTTATCTCATCTGCCAACCCCAAGCTCTGAGAACCCTGGCAAAAGGCTCTTCAGAAAGCCAAATAGTTTGGAGCCCTTTACACTGACCATGTAAGTCATGCCCCTGGCTGAAATTAGAACTTGAACAGTGCTTTCTATTTAGACAGCAAATTAAAATTACCAAAGAACTTTCACATATGTTATTTCAGAACTGCTTGTTAATATAAGCAGAGATTATCATCCTTAAATTAAGAGTCAGAGACATGAAATGGCCATCCCATGTTAACAATCTATAGGAATAAATAGACAGGAATGGTTTCCACCTGGTTTGATGCAGAAGAAATTCTGAAACATAGTTATGTACTCAGTAGCCATCTCAGGGACCTAGATATAGCAAATTGTCCTTTGTCTTCTGGTCAAAGGCAGGGAGATTGGAAGAATGGCTTCTACATATTTCCTTCTCTTTGTCTAGAATCTGGACTCTGCACTCAGAAATCATGGTTTTCTTTCTTTGACATCATATGGGTAGAAAACCTTGTTTTGGTTGCTTCTACAATTTCCTCTCATTCCAAAAGACTAGAAGATTGGAACTGATTACTACTTTACCTTTGAACGTAACCAGATTTGAAAGCATTTGTCAACTAGCATTTGGCAGTGGTTAGAAAATGCCTCAGTTGATGTAGCTTCTAGTTTCACTTGAGATTTGGTTTGGGTATGTGGCAGTTACTATTAGTTTCCTACCCAGCAGCCATTCTTGCCCTTCTTCCTTCCTAACAGGGCCTCAGTTTTGTTCAGGAACAGGCAACTAAATGCTTCAGGGGGAGCTGATTCCTTCCTAACCTTAGGTAGATCTTGATTAGTTTAAATCAATCATGGTAATTCTAATCTCTTTACCAGTGATTGGTTTGGGAATGGCCAATGACATAAAACTTGAAGTCTTCAGGGAGGCTTCTAGGGTAGGTTTCTTCACTTTCAAAAGAAGTGCACTGAGAAAAACAGCCCCTTTTCTGCCTCCAGACACAACTATGTGAGGAGACAATGCCTGCAGCTGCTGCAGCCATCTTGCTACCATTAAGGAACATATCTGAAGACAAAAGCCAACATCTAAGGACAGCAGAGCAGAAATTGAAAGGATTTGCATCGTTAAAGATACCACTGAGCCACTGATTTAATCAACCCTAAAAACAACTTACTTCAAAACTCTGCTTTTCATGTGAGAGATTACATTTACATATTGTTAACACTGTTTTTTCCTGTTGTTTGCTGCTGAAAGCACCCTGATTAATTGAAAGTAGCACCCTATAGTGAGATGCTCTACATCTTGCCCTGCCTTGACCCTCAAGGAGGCAATAAATAAGGTGATTAGGAGCATGGGCTTTGAAGTGTGGCAGACCTACATTTAAATCTTGACCCTTACCTTTTATTAGCCGAATAACTTTCAATAAGTTATTTAACCTCTCTAAGCTTCCTTTGTCTTCTCATTCTATGAAATGGGAATAACAGTATCAGCTATTTTACAGTTATTAGCATTATGTAGGATAATGCATTCACAGCCTTAACACTGTATCTATCACAAACTGTGTTCAATAAATTCTTATTATTTATTAATGTTTACAAATGCAGATTGATGGCACTGTTCATACCATTTGTGCATTCAGGAAATGCTGATTAGGCACATAGTTTGTAGATTGAGTGTTGAAGACAGTGTGCTTCTCTCCTGTGGGGACAGAAATCTAAGTTGTGAGAAGAGTTATATTTATGGGAGAAAGTTTTACAATTTACAAAAAACTGTAAAGCTCTTAATGGAGGGATCGGACAGCTGAGAGTTCTTTACTTCCATGTCCCTTCCGTCTCCTCTGGGGGGAGGAAATGGACTACCCCATCCTGCTACCCTGATCTTTGAGATATGCTTCAGAGGGCCCTGACTCCACTTTCCTAGGCAAGAAGCAGCCTCCTGTACCATAGTTGGTTGTTCTAGTTTACCAAGTCATGTCCATGGCCTGAGTGTTCTCTGGCCATTTAAGCTGAGCTGAGGCAACATTTTCAGCCAGTATTTAAGACAGAAGCTAGTGGTTATTCTAGAAAACCACTTAGAATGCCTCCCTTCACCTATCCCCGGGTATACCAGGCAGGATATCCCTGCGCGGAAAGAAAAGCTGTGTGGGCGTTGCCAACGTAGTCTTGTGTGTTTTTCACACAAGCTTAGGAGACCTCTATCATGGTGTCACTTCTAGGTACCCTGCCCTCCTCCCACACACAAACATACACCCAACCTGCGCTTCCTCTAGGTATGCCTCAGCAAAGAGCAAAGCATTTTATAGTTGTGGTAGGAGGTAAAAAGCTTGGGAAGCCCCGCTCTAGAGAAGCTGCTGTGAGACTGCCTTGAAAATAGAATGTCAGATCATCTTTCAATCCAGGGGAAGCACACTGAAATGCACTGGGATACAGAGAGAAAGAGAATTGGGCTGGGAGCCAGGAGAGCAGTATTCTAGAACAGACTTACTGTGGAACCTTAGGCAGTCACTTAACCTTTCAATGTCTATTTACTCATCCCCAATTAATGACTATACATAAACTGAGTAGTTATTTAATTTAATAATTATGAATATTTAATTTATGAACTATACATTCATTTGAATAATTAGTTAATATTTTATTATTTAATTAAGTGCCTCTAAGAGATCAGAGACTGTGTCTGGTTCTACTCATTATTGTAACTGCTAGCACAATTCCTGACATAGAATAAATGCTTAAAAATAATTATGACTGAAGAAATGAGTCTATAATATGAATGGGCTCTGGAAGAGGATCCCTAAAGTCCTTTCCTGTTCTGTAAATAAAGGGAAATTTCCATTTCCTCATGCCCTCCTTAATATCAAACCAAATAGTGCTTCTTTGAGAAGGAATACAAATGCCTTTCTACTTGAGGGGGATGCCATCTCAGTCTCTGAAGCATCAAGACACTAGCAGCGCTAGAAAGAACTTCTGAGGAAAATCTGGCTATTTTAACTTGGGAAGAGTGAATTTGGTAAAGCTTGAAAGTATACTCCTATATGCACTTAAGTTGAAGACCAGGATAGAACCATATAAAGATAAAACTATTATCTTGGACTGTTTGGTCTCAATCAGGAATAAGAGAAAGCCAATTCTAATGTTAAAATAAATTTGGGATCTTCCATAAAATTAATTGGAAAACTGAAGAATTCTATAGGAGAAATTGACTCCTATATGTGAGATGCCTCTGTTGCAGAGGACATCTTGAAGTAATATGCAACTCTTGATGACACCTCTTCAACACTTAGTAAATCTGACCTTTCCTTTTATCTGTCATTATGCTGAATCACATGGCCCAGCAAGCAGCTAACACATTGCAACCAAACTTCACAATTGTAGGCTGGGAACATGTGCTCCTCACGTTGATTAGTCATATTACCAGTGTTTAAACCCATTTCCTGTTACCTTCGAGGATGGAGGTTACTTGACAGGAAGTCATTCTGCTGTCATCCAGCAGGGCTGCCAATACAATTCTTTAAACTTGTCAGTGAGTACAGAGGCAGCCGATTTTGCTCTGCTCTAAAGCTTTTGCACATGTTGAGTAATGCAGGCATTTAGTATATCATGGAAGCACCTAGTTTTGATACTAATGGAATGTGCATTTCCTTGAGATTTCTGAGTTCTCAAAGGTTTTGGCAAATGCTGACAGTGAAACTGTTTTAGTTAAAAATAAGCTTATTTTGTGCTTAAAGGGTCATTTTGCATTAGCTGTGTCTTCAAGTCAATTTTGAAAAATCACCTCTTTTGGGAGTGGGCAAAAAAGAAGTCCCAAGAGGTAGCACATTTCCTCTAATAAATTCAAGCAACTTTTTCTTTGTATTGAAGATATTATTTGTCATACATTTTCCTTGTCATACGAAGCATTCCCAGACCATCATTTAAAACATATTGGTAATTTGGCCCTTAATTTTGGCACCTGTACATCTTTTAAAGCTCTGGTCTGTGTTTGGAGACTTAACTACTCTGTAAGTTAATACCCTTTTAGGGCCTAAACACCACCATTAACAGCAAATTGCCCTCTCAGGATGCTGGATAGAACCATTTTTTATATTTATTTGTTTAATCTTTATTAGCCAAAGGTTGTCCAACAGCTCTGAGGGAGTGAATTGCCCATGAGGCTTGGAGGCACGTTTAAATCTTTCCCTATAACTTCAGGGTTAGGAGGACGTTCGATTACTGTAAGTACTTTGGGCTGCTTATGATTCCAACCTCCATTTCTAGGAAGCCTTGAAAATCCAGCCATAAGCTGCTCCCATTCTCTGGCCTGTAGGCTTAGTAAGTAATTCCTAGATTTTCATAGCTGGAGGAGACCACAGAGATCATCTGGTCAAAACTACTTATTTTACAGGTAGGAAAACTGAAGTCCAAAGAGGGGAAGTGATTAAGTTGCTGGGATCTTAAGTTATTTTTCTTCCCAGGAGATGTTTGCTTTTTAATAGAAGTCTTCTAACACAAAATCTTCAAGAACCAAGGGAAAGGATTCCTGGTGATGGAATTTCATGAACTGTCAGGTGGTAGGGAGCTATTCCTGGACTGGGAAGCTCTTCAAGTAGGTGTCTATTCCTTCTGCTTTTCTTTCTTATTCGTACTAACTTCTCCTGTGCTAGGAAATAAGACTCCTTAAAATTAAAGAATCTTCATTCCATGTAAAGGCTGTGTTTGTTTCAGGATAACACCTAATCACAGTGTCTGGCATGAAGCAGGTGCTTAAGAATGTGTATTGAAAGCATATATCAAAATGGCTTTAAAGATTCTGATCTAATCAAAAGTAACATTCTGTTGAAGGAAGAGCATTTTACTTCAGAGTCCAGATTCCTGGAGCCAGCCCCATGGCCAAGTGGGTAAGTTCGTGCACTCTGGTTTGGGGGTCCTTGGTTTTGCTGGTTCGGATCCTGGGCATGGACATGGCACTGCTCATCAAGCCATGCTGAGGCGGCATCCCACATGGCACGACCAGAAGAACTTACAACTAGAATATACAACTATGTACTGGGGGACTTTGGGGAGAAGAAGAAGAAGGAAAAAAAAAAAAAACCAAGAAGAAGATTGGCAAAAGATGTTGGCTCAGGTGCCAAACTTAAAAAAAAACTACAGATTCCCAATACCTAATAATAGCTCTGCCAAATGTGACTGCTAATTCCTGAGTTATCAATATTCTGAAATTGTGCAATTAACATTCATCTTTATAAGATTTTGTGTCTATTCTGAATACTTCTGAATACTTGAATAATCTTTTGCTGATTCTTGGCTGGTAGAAATTGAGATGAGAAAGAAATCCTAGATTCTTAGAGTTGGATGGCTTCTTAGAGGTCATCTAGGCCAATCTACTATCTGAACCCTGCTTGATTTCCTATTGCAATAAACCTGCCAAATTGTTAACCAGGTTCTGCTTAAAACTCTTCCTGGGTGGGGCGGCTTTCCATACCGTGAAGTGATCCAGTCATCTTTGAGCAGACTTAGAAAGTTATGCCTTTAAAAACAAGTTTTTGTCTTTAGCTGTATCCTACATCCTTAAAATTTCTACCCGTTGGCAGTAGTTCTGATCTCTGGAATCACAGGAGTGAAGTCTAATCCCTCTTCCACAAGACTGCAATTCATGGGTCTATTTTGTCGCAAGCTTGGAGGGTATATTGTTAACATTATTCCTAATGAATTCCTTTATTATTATTATTTATTATTTCTGAAGATTCCTAAACAGGCTGATTCCATGGTAATTTTTCTTCCCAAGTATGTTTTATTTACCTTTATAATATTTTGTGCTTAAAGATTTTCAAAGCAGAAGCTAATAAACACATTTAGTCTCCTTCCTAGTCTTTTGGTTTTCCAAAATGAGAGTTGCTTTATGTTTTTGTTTGTAACTTTCAGTTATAGAAAAGTTTCTTTGATGTCCTCTTTAAGCAGAGTAAAGAATCTCATTCCCCAAAGAATCTCACTGAGTTTCAGATTATTTCTTTATGGGAGAACAGCTATGGTCACAACAGAGAGGATTCTAAAGATCTGCCATTAATAATTGGCCTTTGAGTGATTCCATTTTCAGTCCAAAATAAGTGAATAAATGGACAATAATAGAGTGTATCATTCCTCTGCTCAAAAGGTGTCAGTTGGCCATGACTGTCTTCCATTTATGTCTAAATATTACTGAATGTTACAGTGCTACTCACAGTGTGATCCACAGATGGGCAACATCAACATTACCCAGGAGCTTATTGGAAATGAATTCCCAGGGCCTACCTAGACCAATTGGATCAGAATCTTTGGTCCCCAAAATCTATGTTCTAATAATTTTTCAAGGGATTCTTAAGCATACTAAAGTTTAAGATGCATTGGTGTAAACGTCTTAGACCGTCATTCAACATCTACTGAAATACCTCAACAACCTTTCTTGTTCTTTCCTTATTATCTACCTCTTAAGCTTTGTCCAAATTCGAAAACTTGATATTCTGTCATAGATCCTTAACTTACTTTCCTACTAATTTTTGCTCACACCATTCACTTGGCTATGAATGTCCTTACTGCCTTTTTTCCTTAAGGCCCAGTTCAAATGTGACCTCTTTTATAAGGATATCCTGAAGTCCCCAACTGTGTCGTCTCCTTTTTCTAAAACTGGCATAGCAATTTGCATCTCTCTGCACATTACATACTTCTCTAAAGTAAAATTTTTCCTTATCTTTTGTCTAAACTTCCATCTACCTCCCTATTTCACTCTGAGCATAAATTCTTAAGGAGAGGTCTCTTTTTTAACTTTTCCATAAGCATGTAGTCAGGGATCAGCAAATGTTCGTTGAGCAAGTGAAATAATCTGCTAACAATGGAAAAGGAGCATACTCAGAATTTATAGTTCTGGGTTCTGGTCTAATCTCTGCTATCAGTCAGTTTGATTTCTTTGAGCAAGTCTGTTCATCTCTCAGGAAGTCAGTGTTCTCATCAGCAAAGTAAAAGGGTTAGAGTAGTTGATTGTTTCTCAAACAGTGGTCTATAGATGAATGCCAGGCTGTGATGAAGTTTTCAGCAACTTAGGATGAAATGAGAAAATGAAAACAATGTGGTAAGTTTTTAATGAGGCTAAGTTCATTTAATTTTTAACTTCCAAGTTTATGTTCTTCCCACATTTTTGTTATTAAAATGTCTATAACATTATGAAATGGTGCTGATAATTGATGGTAGCTGCTATTTTAAATGTCTCTATTTTGTTAAAGCAAATGACTGTGAGAAAATGAGCAACTCTATTTTGGTGCTTTTAATGTTTGTTTTTTTGAAATGTTACTGGTCCATGAAATCCATAAGTATGTGAATGACTTGCTTAGATGCTCTGCAAGTCTTTGCCCAGGGTTAGGATTCTATGGTCTGTGAGTTGTGGTTGGATCAGGCTTGGACCTGAAACCCCTTTGGAGAAGCCAGGTGCTGCAGGAGTTGAATTTTGGAATTCTGCAAGAGACTGGCTGCCTTGTCGCTGTGGTCCACTGTTGAATCAGTACTTCAGGATGGTGGCAAGGACATGTGGCTGCCAGTAACCCTGCTCTGGGGGCAGATTGAAAGCTGGCCTTGGTTCTCAGTCCTCTTTTAAAATCCTTCAAAACAGCTCTAAAAGGTTTTGCACTGAAAAACTACATAATTGAACCAAAATGGAGATTTTCATAATTCCTCCCAACCCTTCTTGAAAAGTTTTTGGTTCACACTTGACAGGGCAATAGGAACTTTCAGATATAAGTTAAGGAAGTGGTGTCATTAATAGTAAATGGCAGTTTTTCTAAAATGATGCATGTTTTCAGATATAGGACTGAATTCTATTACGATAAAAAAGGGGCCATTTAAGAAAAGCTTATCAAACTGTCCTCATCCTCAGAATTGCTTCATACTATTTCCATTTCAGTCCCCATAGCCATTCCAGTCCCCCAAGCACTGAGTCTGGCTGCTTTAGTATTCAAGCACATTGACTGAAGAGGCTTTCTGTATCTAATTTTACAGTAGCATATCACTTGATTATTAACACATTAAAGGCAATATGCTTCTAGCTTAGAAATCTGATACTAATTGGCTTTGGGATATTTTATTTAAAAAACATTTTCCAAATGGGACTGTGAATTGTTCAGTTTCTTTATTCAGGGCTAAAGAAAACAGTAATTCTGCCAGCAAAGTTTGTCCAGCAGGGCAGAAATATTAGAATCTTCGAGTTTACCTGTCAATCTTATATTTTCATGTCCTTTGCCTAGAAACAAGCCTACAAGCTAATTGACTTCTGTTCCTTTCCTGTTGGCGTCTCATTTTTCTGAACATGGAGACTCAAAACAAAGATAAAATTCCAGAGGAAGCTGGCATTGATCAAGGTTTGGATTAAATTAAATTAAGTGCTTTTTATTGAACTCAGCAGTATTAGTTATTAAAACCAGAAGGCTATACCCTGCCTAGTGTAAAAAAAAGAAAACAATGACTCATACTTTGGCACAGATTTTATTGGGAAATTAAAGCACTCGTTTTCTTTTATTCCATTAAAACTTTTGCAGACAAACATATGTAAACAAGATTAGGAGATGGAAAGCAGTGAGGAAATCAGTCTTTCTGGGCTCTGGTGCTTTGTGGGTTCTAGCTTTCAGCTGAAGAACTAAAGGGAAAAAATCTTATCTGGGAAGAAAACAGGAAAGCATACTAGGATTTTCGTTTTGGGAGGACATAAGTCAGATGAGTTGCCAACGTACTCCTTTGTTTCTGGATGAGTTGGAATTATGTATATAGGGAAGGGAGAGAGGACAGCAGTATAGTGTAGCTTAATGTTCATTAGCTAGGACGTTAGACCCTCAAAATCGCAGCTTTAGATCTACCCCTTCAGGCTGGTTGACCTTCGACAAGACTCTTAACCTCTCTGCTCCTGTTTTCTCAGCTGTGAAATAAGGGGCTAGACTGGTTAGTCTCTAAAGGCCCTGCTCGCATTCTGTCATCTATTTCTATGTTTTGTTTTGTGCTGTGGGAGACCACCATGACCCATAGTGAAAATAGCAATTAACCCAGGCTTGCCCAGGCCAAATTTGTCCTGCCATCTATTATTATTTTTAAACATTAACTAAAAAAGTCCATACTTTATTCAGATTTCCCTAGTTTTTCTGTTTTTTTTTTTTTTTTTTTTTTTTTTTTGTTTAGGATCTCATCCAGGATACCATACTACATTGAATCATGGCTTTTTTTAAGACTCATCTTTGATGACCTTGACAGTTTTGAGGAGTACTCATCAGATCTTTTACAGAATGTCTCTCTATTGAGATTTGCCTAATGTTTTTCTCATGATTAGACTAGGGCCACGGGTTTTGGGAAGAAAACCACAGAAGTAAAGTACCATTCTCACTGCAGCACATCAAGAGTAATACTGTCAGCATGACTTATCACTGTTGATAATGACCTTGATTACCTGGCTGAGGTAGTGTTTGTGAGATTTCTCCACTATAAAGGTACTTTTTTTCCTCCCCTTTCCATACTGTACTTTTTGGAACGAAGTCATTATGTACAGCCCACACTTAAGGAATGGGGAGTTATAATCCACCTCCTTGAGGACAGAGTGTATACATAAATTATTTGTGTTCTTCTGTATGAGGAATTTGTTCCCTCTTGCTCATTTATTTGTTTATTCAATCGTTTATTAATATCAGTATTTTCATGGATATTTATTTTATTTTTTGGTGATAAGGCAATGCTTCTTTATATGTTTCATTGCTCAGATTGTTCTAGCTTTGGCCATTGGGAGCTGTTTTGGTTGGCTTTTATGTCCCTTTGATATACTTCATCATTGGGTTTTTGTTCTTGAGCACTTCCTTTTGCCACCTGTTTTTGTAAATAAAGTTTTTTTGGAATACAGCCACACTCATTCTTTTACATATTCTCTATGGCTGCTCTTGCACTACAAAGGCAGAGTTAAGTCACTGTAACAGAGACCATATGGCCTGCAAAACCTGGAATATTTACTATTTGACCGTTTACAGGAAAAAGTTTGCTGACTCCTGATTTAGACCATTTTCTATGTATTCTAGTAATGCACTGTAGCTTTAACTTGATGGAGTATAATTTCCAGGATTTTCAGATTTAACTTTAAGTCATTTTTTTCATTCAGAACATGATCTTGACCCTGAAGTATAATCACCAGTGGCACCATCAACAAGACTTTGTTAAACACTCCTGGGTTTGGGTGGCTATGTTCCTTTGACTATGACTGCTTCCTTGCCCAGATACTTGACCGTGTTGTTGCAAAGTGCCTTTTCTGTTAGTAGTTTTTTCATTGAAAGGAAAAATTTAAAGATCAGGTCTATTGTGTCTTTATTCCTTTTACTAACTTGTACTAAAAGAATTCATATAACCAAGGTCTGAATTTTTTTAAGGTCTGAATTGTTTAAATGGCTGTGTACTTGAGAAATTCCTTGTTGATAGCACTAGTTCTGCCCCTAGAAGCAGACAAGTGGAGAATTTGATGTGAAGTGAAGAATGTTGACTAGAGTTTTGTACAAGTCCATCAAGCTTATTTCATTGGTAAATTTACTCAAATTAGAACCAAAGTTTTCAGTAGTGAAATATGAGTGCATTAGTCCACTTCTCTTAAGTGTTCTCTAAGCCATATGCTCTGACCTGTAGTGAGAGAAAATAAATCATCAGATTCCATAGTGGTTTAATATGTCTAAACATCTGGATTTAGACATAAATCTTATTTCAATATGGTTTTTCACACTCCAACATCATCATCTCACCAATGAATAAAGTTGTCAATAGAGGATGATTAGAGAAATGGGGTGATTTATTTCTTATAAGTGTATTAAAGTCCCAGTGAAGCAACGTTGGTGTTATAAATTCAAATTTCATTTCAACTCTGTAATTACACAGATAGGATGCACACAGGGGACAGGATTTGGCCCTTAGTATGGCCTTATTCAGATTTTAGCATAGTGGTGCTTTATATTAAAATTTTACTATAAAAATTAAAATAATGGACTGAGAAAGTTAAAGTTCTCCTAGGTACATTAAGCTTAGCACATAATATAAAGTCCTATTTCTTTCTTTTTTCACTGCCAGTCTTTTCAATTATGTAGTCTGTCCCATAGCCTCCACTTTCAATTCCTGCTCTCATTAGTTCTCTGAAATCTGCTTTTTTCTCTGATTGCTTGCCTGAGCCAGAAGTCTTTTTTTTTTTTTTTTAAGATTTTCTTTATTTTTTTTTCCTTTTTCTCCCCAAAGCCCCCCAGTACATAGTTGTATATTCTTCGTTGTGGGTCCTTCTAGTTATGGCATGTGGGACGCTGCCTCAGCGTGAGCCAGAATTCTTGAAGGTCACCATGACCTCCTAATTGCCAAATCCAATTGTCTTTTTCCAGCCTTGGTTTCCTTGATTTGCATGCAACATTTGATACTGTTTTGCACCTCTGAGTGTGTTTGTGTGTGTGTTTTTTCCTTTTTTTTAAAATCCTCTATGAATTTTATTTCAGTATGAATAACGAAGTTCTGGAAATTTCAGGAAAGATAAATGCAGACATGAGAGAGGTAATAATAGATATCAATAAAAAGGAAGAACGTGATTTTTCCATTTGGCTTTATGAACAACACACTTGTGTGTGTGTGTGTGTGTGTGTTTTCAGTCTAGTTCTTAACCCTTAGCTTTTGTCACTCTACACAATTTTCCTTGGTAATTTTGTTTCCTACTTTGGCTCCATCTCTGTGCAAATGATGGTCAAATCTAAATCTCCAGGCTGATCTCTCTCCTGGGTAATTATCTCCACCAAACATTTTCACGTGGTGTCTTGGGTCATCTCAAATTTAGTATATTTTAACCTGTCATTCTTCTTTCTTAAATTTCGTTCCTTTCTTCTAAATTTCTTGTTTCTGTTAATAATCCCACCATTGTCAGGGTTGTCTGGGCCTGACATTAGAGTGACATTTGATGCACCTTTTCTCTTGCTCTTCATAGCCTGTGAGTTAACAAGTTCTAATGACTTTCTCCTTGCATTGCTTTTTTTATGCTGCTCTACCTTTCTGTAAATATTTACTGAGTACTCTCCACCATGTGCCAGGGATTATTTTAATTTTCCTCTTTCTCTCCATTATATCCTGGTTTATCACTCGACGTCTGCACAATTACAATGACCACCTCAGATTGGTTCTCTGCTTTATTCTTTCTGGACAAATCCATCTATCGTACCCCATGCCAGACGACATTTTTAAAAAGTGAATTCCATAATGTCATTCAAATAATTATAGTGGCTCCCCACTGTAAAGAGAATAAGGTAAAACTCCTAAACTTAATGGTAGAATCTTTCCACAGTTTGGCCCAGGCTTCTCTTTGGAGTATTAGCTCTCTCTTCTTTTCTGTATAATCCTCTTTCTACCAAAGCAAGCGTCCTCATAACCCACTAAACTCACCTTTTGTTTGGGCTTTTCCTCTTGAAAATCATGGTATTCATAGTCTGCTTACCTAAAATGCCTTCTTTATTGTGTTCTACACTGCAATCTGCACATCTTTCAAGTCCCAGCTCACATCTCACTTCCAGTGAGATTACGTCAGTACAGAGTGGCAGCGTGGTAGATAGAAGGAGAAACAAGAGATTTGAATTCAGAGGACTTACCTCTGCTAGTCACCATCTGGGTGACTTTGGACAAATCACTTTGTCCAACCTTTGTTTCCTCACCTATAAAAGTTAGAGTATACTGTTACCTTTACAGGGATGTTGTAAGGATTAAATAAATGGACCTATGCAAACTCTCCAGGCACCTAGTAATTGCCCACAAATGTTTGTTGCCGTTGAGTCTCCAAAGCCAAACTGCAATAGCATTTTTTATACAACTCATTTTTTCCTCTATATATTTACTGCCTACTTATGGTGAGTTATCTCTTTGTAATCTCTCTCTCTCTCCCTCCACACACACACACACACACACATACATACAGACTCACTCTCTCTCTCTCTCTCTCTCTCCCTCTCTCATCTAGCAGAATGCTTTGGGCATAGCGTGGGGCCAGTGAATGTTGATTTATATATTATTTCACCTGATGGCACAAGGTTTAATTGGAACCATCTCTCTCCTTTTCCCCCAACATCAATCATCCCCACATACCACCCCCACTCCCATATACACATATCCATATACTTGGATCCAAACAATAATAGATAAATCTAATTCCAGCCTTAATTGGAATTCTGTCTTTGAACTGCCTTCCCTTTGGGCAGAATGGAAGGGGAATAAGACTTGTCCTTTGATAATGATGGATGTCTTTAGAAGATTAGAGTCTCTTTAGTATCCTCTGGTATCCAGGTGTCGCTATAGCCTTATTTGCCTTGTGAAAGGGTAGCACATACCTTTAGCATAAGTGGACCACTTATGGTAGTATAGAACTCTTGGGGTCTGAGTTATCTTCATCTGACCTTTCAAATAGCGTGTACATGACTATCAAGGGGAAAGTATTGAAATTCAAGGCACAAATCCTTATGTAATCCTGAGAAGTGATGGGGAGTTACTGGAAGGCAGAGTGATCTAGTTCAATTGTTGTGTATGGAAAAAATGATTTGAGGTCTAGCATCCAGAACAGTTTGGAGCTAAATGAAGGAGGATCTGTGTTTCCAGGGAGCTGAAGCCAAGGCGTGATCATTATTTACAGGCATGTTCATGCCCTTCTTATAAGAAGCTTTTATAGGCAGGTAGTACTGGCCAAAATCACGTGAAGAAATCTGTGGTCTTCTTTCATCTCATCTACATCTAGAATTCTCCTCTAGGCTCAACGAAAACTAGCTGAGCTTCCATTCAGGAAGATACTTGGAGGCTATCACAGGGAAAAAAAACCCCTCAAAATTTTCTCCTTTAATTTGGCAAAACTAAACATACAAAACGAAAGTTTTCAAAAAATACCTAAAAGGAGAGTCTTTGGAGGGCAGTGTGTTTGTCTGTACTCCCTTAATCCAAATCACAGCTTCCTCTGTTCTATTTGCTTGTGATAACATATATCCAACTATGTGTTGGCTTGACCTTCTGACATCAGGATAAAAACCTTGTCAAATTTCAGCACAGTTAAGCTCATGTGCACTGTAGTACCTGGAAAGGAGACCTCAGAAAGGAATGGTTTGGGCATGACTAGTGGGAACATTTTTCCTGTTGTATTGGAAATGAGCCAGTGCTCCTGATGGAAGGAAAAGGTCACTATGCTGTGGTACATGCCTTCTGTGAGATGAGGCTCTGACCACTAATGACACTTGTGCTTTTCATTATGACAGAGGTGTTAACCACATCATGCTGGCTGTGCTCCAGCCCAGGCCATTGCAGCCTTCTGCTTCTGCAGCCTTCCTCCTCTTCGCCTTGGTTGGCTATAGAATTCTTCACTTCCTGTCCTAAACTTTTGTGAGGTGTCATGACTGTTAAACAGCTGCCATGTTGCAGGCCAGATGTCGCTGCACTTTAGTGTGCATGAAATGTTCCTCTTATAAAATATTAGATAGCTTAAAAATCTGTTTTGAAGGTTTGTAAAACACTTAGGATTCTTTCA